>NW_019384348.1:481924-533104 GCF_000671375.1 Centruroides sculpturatus
CCTATAACACTGTTGATTATTCCGTTTTATATGAATTCCATGTTGTACGAGTCACTTAGATTTTACAAATACGTGTGCCGGGCTATGAACGGCTCACGTATTTGTAAAATTTAAGTGACTCGTACAACATGGAATTCATATAAAACGGAATAATCAACAGTGTTATAGGTGGATCGACTGTATTTGAAAGGGGAATATTTTTGGAAGCATTTAAAGAGTTTTTAATACCTCCAAGAATATAATACTATAAAGAATTACTACCTTTTTAGACGGAAAAAACCCTGAAAATTTTTTATAAGTACTAAAATTAATTCGTATGCGGAATAATCAAAGACGTAAATAACGTGTTAAAGGTAGTTTTAAAGTTTAAACACACAAACAATTCATCGTAATTAAAGCTTTATCAATGTCTATGTGTTGCTAAATTGAATTCCAACAATCCCAGAGGCGAGAATGTTTAATCCAATTACCCTCCTTGTAACGTCTGAATAATTAAATAGATTCCTCCCGACTTTGCTAGTGTGCAATTATATTTAATTAAAACGATTGTAGAACCAAGCTTCCGTTTTATTTTCTTACAGGTGTCCATTTTAGGACGGATGGTGACGTCATTCGATACCAGAAAACCCTCTACACCGACATTACGTGCGAATATGCGGTAAGAGAAGCCTTTTAAAATGATTTCTTTAAATCGATTAATTTGCATAAAAAGTGGCATAAAATGCTCTATTTATTGCGTTTATATTCGTAATGAATTTTAAATCTGCACGCGAATTTTAAATATAATTAAATTCTACACGTGCCGTTGAATTGTAATTGATTCGCACGAGGATTTAAACGTAATTTATTTCACGTGCATTTGATCAATTTCATTTGCACGTGAACTTAATTACAATCAAATTAACACGTTTACTCGAATTTAATTTAATTTTTTTTTTAAAATAGTTTTCGTATATTTTATATTACTTTTTAATTAAATAATTAATTAATATTTAAATTTGATTTGTCATATAGACAGACGATTTAATACTTTAAATATTTATTTTTACAAATAAAAATGTAACAAAAGTTTTAATATTTTCATCAAAATTAAAGAATTTATTTCAATTTTTCTAACATTTTTTTTGGTATTATAAACGACATTATTTGTAAATAATTCTAATGAAATTTGCTTTTAATTAATTTCGCTTCCATGTAATTTTAAAAAGTAATACTAGATGGCGCTGATAAGTTTAGCCGGCAGCTCCTTTCTTACCGTCAGGTGTCGCATTGGGTTACGTTTTCACCATTAATGGAGCCATTAAATTTTCCCAATATTTTTCTGGACGAAGGCAGAGGCACTTGTATTAATTTATATTAATTTTTTATTTAATATAAATAATATTAATTAAGAGTAATTTAAAAAAAAAATAAATTTTAAAAAATTAATAATAATAATAATATAATGTTGATAATTAACGTCAACCGGTTAGAAAAAAAATGTCGGAAGTTTATAATAGTGGACATTTTCCAGCACCTTTCTTTGCTTTTTTCCATTGGCATTTCCGCGCTGTAGGTTCCCACGTCTATTTCCGCGGCCACATCTGTCCCGCATCCCTTCTCACTCCCAACAGCACCCTAAGCCACCAACGAGACGTTCGCTGTTGGGGGACACCTGGATCCCCCTTCCTCCGTCGCTACTCCCCCAGACATTTCCTGCTTCCACGGAAACCGATTGATGCAGATTTCAAATCATTGCAAAACAGTTTGTTTATCCGACTCTCTTGTTTTCGCCTCCTCTACGTTTTCCCCCCCCCCTCTGCTTCCTTCAAAGCGCTGGTTTTGCCAATTATAGCAAATTGCTCAAAGTTTTTACGCAATATGACGGATCGGATCGCTTAAAAGATTGATCTTCTCCACAGTTATACTTTGCACACTTATTCCTATAATTACATGTACATAATATATATATTTTTTACGTGGTGAATTATATAGACACGGGGTTTTTTTTTTTAATGCAAACGGTTTGTAAATAATATTGCATAGATGAATTTTAAAAGGATTTTTTTCTGTACTCTTCGGGCATAACTTGCGACTTTTTATCTATTCCATCTGTTTTTTTATTCTATGAATTTTTACAATGTACGGATCTTGTTATCGATAGATAGATAGATAAATGACTGGCTCCGAGGTTAAAATTTATCACTTAAAAATGAATTTTCATTAAGGAATAGACTGAATGTATAGTATTTAGGATGGATGAAGACGATTCCGCATTAAAAATAATAAATTTACGGCATTGTACTTAAAATATTGCAGTCTATTCATAGAGACATAACGAGTCTGTTGACATCAGACATCGTAAAAGTTTTGCAATAAAATATAGTTCCATACATGGATTTTGATTATAAATTTTATTAGAGTCTATTAACTTGTATATATATAATTGCATGTATTATTTAGGTTATGTTGGATTGAATTGCATCCTTATCAATATTTTTTTTTTCATTTAATTATTATTTTTTTATATAGAGAATTAATTTAATAAGAGAAATTTATTTCGAAGATGTAGAAAATAAATATATTATACCAAAATAATAATAAATAAATGAGAATATGTGAATAAATAAGGATGAAGAATAGCTTTACATAGGTAAATAATTTTATTTATATAGGTTATTGTTTACGTAGCTTATTACTAATGAAGATTTTAAATTCAAAATGCGTGAAATACGAAAAGAATAAAAAAAAAATACAAAACAGCTGCCTTCGTTTGTTCTCTTGGATAATATCAAATAGAACGACAATAGAATATCCATTGTGGAAGTCTTTCTAAGAAAACATTAGCATTGTTTTTTTTTTTTTTAAAGAGAGAATAATGTAAGCCCAGTAGAAAGAATCTTTTTACGTAGGATATTCCGAATTCGAATTTAAAATCATTTATATAAAAGTAGTTATAGATTTAGCTTTGTCTCGTAGATTATCAGCTGAGAGCTCCTATGGGCAGATGAACTCTAAGTAAGAACAAGGTGGGACGTCCGTGCGAAGTCAGCTGGTTCTAGGTTTGGAGGGGGACAGATGGCTGAGCGGGAGTCAAGCAGCTGATATCTTCTCCTCATAACCCTTCTGGTGGTGTTCCCTGCAGCTGTTCGGGGTTACCAGGTGTTTCCTCCGGGGTTGGCTAAGAGGGAACTACGAAGAAAGAGATTGTCTTACGAGATTCGATGCGAACTTTTCGGCAACTTCACATCATTTGCATAATATTTGTAATGTGTAGGCATTAAAATTATAAACTGGAAGCATTCACAGGTTTAACATAGCGTATTGTTTGATTATAAGATTAGTTTTTTTTTTTTTTTTGTTTTTTCTTTCTTGCACTTAGTTATTTAGATATGACTGTATTCTTATGAATACAGAAACGGTACGTATTATTATTGGATATAATAATTATAATTGAAGATAGTGAATGGAGGCTCTATGTAAAAACGTTTATTAACATTCCAATAATTTTGATGATTGTATAAATTGTTCTTAGGAAAAAGTAAAGTGGCAAAGACCATAGTTTTAAGGACTGTCTCTTTTTGTTTAGTTAATAGCTTTTCTTTATAACTTTATTCGAATGCTAGAAAGCTTTTATTGACCAGTAAAACTGCTTTTTTGAATGCACTTTCGTTTGTCGCGTTTTACATCTCGGAATCGGATCTTTAGAAGAATCGCTACGAACAAAAGAAAATGGCGACAAATTCATTTCCAGACCGCACAATTATAGACTCATTCAGTCGAACCGAATGCGTGCTTTTCCCTCGGAGCGTTTTTCCGCCAAACTGTGACATTTGCGACACGCGCCAAAAGTCCTTCCTCATTCTCCATCTGGCTAGAGAGTCATCGGCGCGCGTCGCGAATACCAACACAATCCCAAAAGTTAATTCTCTATAATTCGTCAGTTGACAAATTTCGGGAAGGCAGACCAGCGGTTCCATTCATCAGTCTCGTCTTCCCCCGAACGACACTAAAGTGAAGTAATGAAAAAAATATATATAGCGAAAATTAACTATCCTCTATAGTCTGTGAAGAGCGAGTTGCCTCCTCGTGCGTTATTATAATCACCTGGTTCATCCTCCTTGCTATTCTCCATTAATCAAAGTGTCTTGCCACCGCGGAGAGCATCTGGTATAGTTAGATCTAAAAGCAAATGATCATTAATTACAACGAATTTGAAACTGTTTTAACGGTTGAGCGCAATTCATCCATTCTGAAGTGCGAACCTTTTAAGAGTTTGTACGGGTCGATCAACTTTTATAATAAAATTAATGCCCGATAATTTGATCAAAACGTCCGGATAAACAACAATGTTTGTTAGTAAAACGTGATTTATGATCCTTATATGTGATGTCCTAAATTTTAATGTAATTAAGTGTGTAATCCAGTGTTTTCCACGCTCGGCAGTAATTCGAGAGCCCTGTTTTATCGATTATTATATTATAAAAAGTTGTTTTTATTATTGATGATTCGAGCGATTAAGTTCATTTTTAATCCTGACACCCAGCCATTAATACACGTGTTAAATGTCATGTATGGATGCAGTATGTATGCATCATACATGCTTAAATACGCACATACGTATCTATATTTGGCACGTATAGCCTAATGTTTATCACGTAACTTATTCACTGAGTTTATGCATTATGAAGATTATAGCCACTATTTTGGTTCCGACATGCTTACGTAATGAGGATTCATTATCTAAACAAGTATAGAGCTTGCGAAAAAGTGTTGTGGTTAATGAGTAAGAGAAATCTCTTCCTTTCTTCTGACTCCAGGAAGGCAAACGTATCATTAATAAATGGTCAAAGAATTTCCGGAAGGACAAGAAGGTCGATTAAAAAGGCTATTCAGCCTTTGACCCCGGATACCTTAGCATATCAATAGCCATTGCGTGCAGTGCCCTCTGTCGGTGAAAGAAGTGAAGTATAATGGGAGGCGACACATTCGTCGACATTGAAGGTGCATAAACGACAATGAAACTTGTAAATGTTCGGCCGTCAACCCCTCCTATTGATGTCTCGTTACGCTTCATAGAACAGTACTGAGTATAATACGATGATTAAATTGAAATAGTAATAGCGATTAAGGAATTGATTGGCATCAGTTTTTCTATCAACTCGAAGAAAAAGTTAATCAGATTGTTAGGGGGCGAATTTCGGGGCAACGAGGTGCTCTGTTCTGCTCCAAAGACTGGCTAAGGGCTTAAAACAGAGATAAGAAACCGAGTGGACGGTCATCGACCTGGTCATATATGATGTCGTACAGACGAAAGTACTTTATATATATATATAGGGTTTATGGCAACGACGTCTAACATTCACTTCTCTATTGACAAAATTTATCTATGTTGACTTTATTTTGCGCCTGGAGTGTTGACGCCGTTGGGTTAAGTCGTATTGATAGCAGATAGCAAATAGCCTATCTCGAGAGGCCTTCGTCTTCCAAATGTTCTAATGGCATATGTTCTATCACGTGCTTCTCTTTGTGGTTCTTATACGATGCGTAAACTGTCCTTCTTCCATTTACTACGTTAAGAATTTAAGAAATTGCTACACTTTCTTGATTTCGTTTTGTAATCATTAGTGTAAGAATTCATCTAAAAGTCAAATAACCCAGATAAGGGGAGGAACTGTTTTGTTCGTTTCTCAAAGAATCTTTCAACGTCCCTGACCCAAAAGAGATATTTTACATCTTTTGTAATTGTTAATAAAGTAGAAACAATTATAATCTATTCGATGTGAGAACTTCCGTTCTAACCGAGGAAATTACTTTATAGTGAAACCGGTAGAAAAACCAAAAAACAGCCTCCTTGTTCTATTAACCTCTTATTCCTATTTTGTTTAACCGACGTTTTAGAAAGAGCTCATTTATGTCATATCGATGCCGCATTCATTCTACACCCCCCTAAAAAAACCGATAAAAAAAAAATATTCACATACCGTACCACAACAATGTATTGTTGGTGTTAACCCCTGTAGCCGCAACGTACGATATTTCCGGAAAATAATATATAGGATACACCTGGTAGCATTTTGGTTACAGGTGATGGCTGCGTGGTTCTCTTTTCTTGTCTGGAAATTTTATTTGTAAACTCTTTTAGAATTTATATAATGTAATAAACGTATACACGTTAGTGAAATTTCTGTAAATTAATTAATTAAACAGGTAAAGATATTAATTTTGATGGTAAAATTTCCAAGTGTTCAAGATGCAATTACGTGGTTTTCTTCACTTCGGGATTTTCAATATTGAAAAATCGATGTAAAAATAATTATTTCAATGGAATATTTTCGATGGAACGATTTGGATTTAATGGAAAAAATGGAAAATTTTCAATGGAATCTACTGGAATACTTAAAACTTTTGAATATTTCAATAAGAATAACAAAAAATCCTAAAGATTGCCATATATAACATCAATATTTTTGAGTTTTTAAGCACAAATTTAAGAACAATAACTAATTTAGTAAAGTTTTGTATGAAATTACCGTTGAATTTAAAAGATAAACCACTTAAAAAAAAAAAAATATAGTTTGAGTGAGTTAAAATTAATAATTTTCTACCCACTCGTTATTTTTATCTCTTATAAATGGAAATTTTCAATAGCAAAGACGTGGACAAAAAAGAGCGTGGTTCGTTATACGAATGGCGGCTAATCACGGTTTTAACTGTTCGTGATAAAGAGGAATAAACGAGAATAAACAATGATTCAAATTACTTTAAAAATAAAATGAAAAAACTGGGCGATACCTTGTTTGGTTCAAAGCGTCAAGGTCGTTACGTTGACGACAAACTGAAGCACGTGGTACGAGATATTGCAGAAGAAACAGATGTTTCGGTTTGCAGAAAAGAAAATAGAAATTATAAATGAAAAATCTGCGATACAGGCGTTGTCATTCTCTAAAATACTTTGCTCTTCACGTCTCTTTAACTTCTTACGAACCGTGAATTACGAAGACGTTCTTATTCCACGTTGATTTCTACCATTTTTTCTTCGCTCTAACGAAGAAATAGAATTTTTTTCTTTCTTTTTCTAACTAAGTCACGGTGTTTTCTGGATTCTGGTACACCATCCAATCTAATGCAAACCCGATTTTCGAGACGACAAAACCCGAAAAAAGTTAGCTAACGGGTAATCTTTTGAAAAGCGTTTTATTTTTCTTTTTAGGCCTGCAGTGCTTTACCATGCCCACATTTTCGAATGTATTCATTTATGTTGCAGCATATAGAGAATCTGCAGACAGTTCAAAAGATCACTAAACCCTTCCAAACGCAAAAAACCAAAATTGAAACCGAAGTAGTGGGAGGGACTTGTAATTCGTAATACAGGCGAGTGGCGTGAAGAACAAACGATACGGCATTAAATTGACTTTTGTGCTCCATTCTAATGGCACGAAATGTGACTTTGATTTAGAAAAACACGAGTGGAATCACTTTCATATGAATATAGTATTAAGTTGCTCTTTCGTCTACGATGTTAGAGTATCTTTAAGACGTTTGCCGCTTACCTTCAGTTTGTAAAACTGGTAGCAAAGATATATAAATTGTTATATCTTTATGTCTTGCGAGGTCGAGTTGATATAATATTTTTTTGTAACCTTACCACTGTGGACCATCTGGCATTGTTGTAACTCGTTCGTTTATTACATCGTTAGATTTATGCAGATAGTTTTCACAGAAGAGGATAAAAACCTCTTTATGTTCACAGGTGAGATGTTCGCAAACACAATAGACTTGTGTGAATCACCTGGTTTTCAAATGGACGATATATAAACCACGTGCTCCTTGCATCTGTATGATGATCTCTACTCTGGTGTTTACGAACTTTTTAAATACCCCACCACATCTTATTTACATCACATCTCAATTTAGTCTTGTTTTTGTTATTGAATATAGTGGCATCCTGTCAAATATTTGTAACATTTGTCACGTTCGTGCATTCATAAGTTCGTCTCTGATCATTAATAAATTTTATTGGTTCAATTATTCTTGTAAAATACATTTATTATTGTATTTAAAAATTAAAAAATACAATAACTGAACGAGAAAAAAAAACACACATTTACATATACAAATTGTTTATAAATTATATATAAATTATTTAAGATATACAGTGTAGTTTATCTCTAGTCGAAAAGCGATATTCAGATAAATTCTCCTTGGCGTTATCGAATTCAAGCGTATCTAAAACATTTGAATGGCAGTTTACACACTTAACACTTGTCTTTCTGACATTTTTCCATCGTTCTTCTCTTAATAGTTGCCAAATCGTTAAAGCAAGAAATAACTTTTCGGTTGTTGCCAACGTACATGAAAACATTGCCATGTAGAATGAGAGCGTTATCCTTGGTTTTTAAGAACGAAGCTATTTTAATTATATTTATTCAAATTTAGAATATAAAGAATGCAATTTCGATTATAGTTAATATTTTATTTTATTTTAAATTTGATATAACTAATATTCGGAACCGATAGAGACGATCCAGGTGGCTGAAAAAATTACCACAGAGGTCCAGTAGAAGAGGAGGAGGTGGAGGAGGAGTAGGATAATTCGTTCGATTTGCATATATCACGCGAAAAGCATAGAAAAGCGTGCGTACAAAAGAGAAGAGGAAGGCATGACCAATAACAATATCCATTTTGTAATCGTAACGTTTTGTCGGATCAATCGATTCACCTCCCTCTCGTCCAGTAACGAGCCTATCCATGCCAATTATACCGTTAAAGATCGATTGACCGTTATGGGTTGATCTATGTTGACAGTAAGTCATTATAAATCCTATAATTTCAAATGGTCTGTCGCTTTGACTTGTAAAGCGTGGGACATACCGTTAGCTAAATATCTCACTAGTTTATCTACGTGGCGTGGGAAACATTGCTTGCTATAATTATTGGTTTTCTGTCTTTAAATAATCATAATTTTCAATTATGTAGTTAACTGGACGATAATTGTGAGAAATTATCCACTCTTTGTGGTTATCGTGTTCGTCCTTCTCCATTTTCGATATCGAGATGCTTTATATTATTCGCATCGATACACGCTAGCTGCGATCCACGTTCCTCTTAATACACGAATTAACCAAAAAATATATATCTTTTTTATATAAATTTCATTTAATTGTGAGTAGATTAAAGTTAGTCATTTTTTGCTAGTTTTACATTGAAAAATAATGCTGGAAATCCGAAAGTCCAATGTTGAAACTTAGTGTGTCAATTTTAAAAAGATTACCTTCATTATTCAAAGCTTTTCATTGTAAATTTGTAAGATTTTTAAAGATATTTACAAAATAAATCTTTGCAAAACTCACTAAAATCAGTAAATTCTCTTAAAATACAATTCCGTTAAGTAAATAACCGGTATTGGTGAAGAACCGAATCGTGACGAAACGATTCGTAGAAACCAATAGAATGGATTCGTTTACCATTAAATCATGGATTTGTATAAATCAAATGATGTTTTAGGGCAAGAACCCAATTCCCAGTACACTAGAATTCCAATCGATAGACTTAATTTATGAGCTCGTTTCCATTTCTAAAACTTTCGAAAACCGGACTTTGCAAATACTGAGATTCTTTTTACGATTCTATAGCGTGAGATCTACTGATTGGTTTCTCAGTTCTTATCGATCGATCTCGATTTAACTCGCCAAAGAAAAGAAATAAATAAAAATAAAAGAAAGAAAAAAAAAGTAGTGTTACAATAGAATCAAAAAGTTTCCAACTTTCGAAGCACGGTATGCATTTATTTTCTGCATCTTTCAACTAAAAAACAAATAACAGAATATTCTATGGAAGAAATTATTCTAGAATTGTCTAGAGCAGCTGGTACCCCGTACGGTTCATCCGTGAGCAATAAAGTTACCATTCTTAGTGTATTATTCATCCGTTTAACATAAAAGTATGAAGAAATATATATATATATATATGCAACCATGATATGATATTTACTTTGCGCCGTTTCTCCTTCGTAACGATCAGAAATCCAATTGTTTTACAAACAACTCACCAACTAGTTCGTTCAACCTTTAAATAGAAGCGTGATTGCACTTTACAATATGATCTTCAATAGATTTTACGTAATTTTTATGAATTTTTCAACGTTCGGTATCACGAGAGCGCATAAAACTTCAGTTTTGGAAGATCGTTTAAGCCATACCGGGGTATAGAAAAAAAGTTTTCCACCTCGAAATTACTGTAGTAGAAGAGGTAAGTAATGGGTTTCTTCTAGGATCCGTGTGATGTCGGAGGCCATTGTCCCTCGGAAGCGGCCAGGAACAAGAAAAAAAAAAAATACATACTAAAAACCATGCGACAGGTGCAATGGGACCGGTTGTGGCACTTGTCACCCAACCTGCCTTGCCAAATATCTAGGGCCGAAGGCATTCCGAATTAAAATATAAATTAATAATATACTACACGATTTTTCTATGATCACAGTGATTATAATTTAAAAAAAAAAATCCGTTAAAATTTAAAATAAAATAGGCATTTAAACAATTTCGACGAATGGGGGCGCTTGTGATATTAATTCACCGATATTTTGGTGATTAAATGATTAATGATTTTATAATCTTCCCGCTTTTGGTGTGACTCTCGCCACATGACAACCGAAACTTGCGCGAAGTTAATGCGCAAGGAAAAGAAAAAAAAAAGAAAGGAATAACGCGTGGAAGGCGAAGGTAAGGTTAAATAATTTCTCTATTTAAAAATTTAAATAATCGGGCGTAGGATAGATAAAAATGACAATCGATACGAGAACGACACGTGCTAATTGGACGATTCGTTAGTTACGCCTTATATCATTGGTGCGAAATTGACACTTTTGAATCTTTCACGTGTGAATGTTAAAAAAATGGCGGCTTTTATTTAATAGTTATTTATCGTAATGGGTTATTGCTCGTTTCTGTGCTACTTTTCTGTGTTGGCGACCTTTGTAGAACGTGTGTTTCCGCCTGCAACTGATGATGGCCGGCAGCTGTTAGTCGGCAGCAAATTTGTCTACTGACCTTGTCTTTTGGACTTGCCGGTTTCTTCTCTTCTTCTTCTAGAAAGAAGCGGACCGGAAACGGGTGCAGAAAGTTCCACTCGCCGGCCGGATGGGGGTGAAAAGGCGGGTGGAGGGGAGGCCAGATAAGACGATAAGAAGACGCCTAGAGACCTGCGCCACGTGCCAGGCGCGTGTCGTGGTGCCTTCTGTTTTCCTTGCAGATGTTTGTCTATCCTTTTGCCTTCTTGTTAAAGTGGTGGTTTATAAACAGCTGCTTAAATACAATTTCCCCCCTTTCTGAAATCCCAATGTTTGCGACATTTTCTTTGAACGATTAAAATCGCAAAAATAAGAAAAAAATAAATAAATAAATAAAATCGGAATTATTTTCTCTTAATAAGCCAAGTTACTTCGAGTTTTAAACAGTTAAACCGACGTAAATTTCCATTTGGAAACTCCTGATATCGCTAAACGCAAGCTAAGAACTTCTAGAACAGATGGTGTTGACAGAAGTGTATTTACAAGCGTATATTAAACGACACCTTTATCCGAGTTTAGATATAAACGACACTTACAAGCAAGCTGCATCTGGAAAGCTTAAAAAGTGAGCAGAGTTTTACAGAGAATGGAAATACCCGAAATTTGCCAAGCCAATTTCTAATGTATTTTTACAACTAACTCCATTTCTGTGTCTTAATTCGGGTTGAGAACCGGGCATTTTTTTTCCCACATCTGCATGGAGAGGGAGTGTACGATAAAAAGGAGAGCTTTCTCCAACCCTCATTTTCATCTAGCACCACCAACATTTGGGCACAGGTACTGCCATCTGGTCCTGGTTCCAGATGGTGTGATAATTCTCTGATACTTGTCATTCTTTGCTTTAGATATTGTGTTTAGGTAATGGACAGGAGGGAAGAGACATTTTATAGAAGGGAGCACGTTCTCCTTTTTTTTCTTTTTTTTTTTTTAATAATAGAAGACGTAATATTAGAAATTAACTACGTTTTAAACTACTGGAATTTTTAAATTTAATGCCTTTAACAACGGTGGGTATTACTTTTTTTTTTTTCTTTCTTACGATTTTAATTATACGAATTCTTTACTTTTTTTTTGCAATTATTTTCTCTAAATTATCTCCGGTTTCATCGATTAAAGATGAAAGGGATTTAGAATGGAATCGTTCATGCTTAACTCTGTTTTTGGGGTGGCATTCATAATATATTCTAACGTTTTTTGACCATTTTATAAGACCGACAGATGAATACCTGTGATAAGTTTGCTCTTCCGTTTCGCTCTGATTTTTGCCAAGGAATCCATTGAAAATGTTTGAGAGAATTAAGATAAGAGAAATTATTGCTTTGTTTTTATAAAAAAAATAACAATCAAAAAGCTTTCTTTCTTGGTAGCAATAGGAAGGGCCTTCATGCGATTTAATGCGAAAGTTAGATCTTGCGAACACAAAAAAAAGAGTAACTTATTGGTTGTATTGGATGACCTTGAATCCCGTGCCCTTTGCCGACTTGGTTAGGTGTTTTCCCACAGTTCCGATTGAAATAGTCCACATTGCAAAACATATTATCCTGAATTATTCCTCTCCCAAACTTCCGCTTCTCCTGCCTTCCTTCTCCCATCGCGGGAGCGGAATTGTGGCAATGAAGATTTTCCTCTTCAGCTGCTGGTGGGACAGCTGTTAGTCACGTGTCGAGGGGCTTCTTTAGTGTCGAGTAAGAAAATTTATTAGAAAAACCAATTCATCTCTACTCTTAATACTATGAATTATATTTATGCTTATTCGTTTTTTGACATAATTTGTCCTTTAGAAAATACATCGGGCCCATAGCCAACTGTTAACTAAGAGCTTTTAAGGTGGGCTTAACGCTATAAAACATAGGAATTACTATCAAACAACGTAAATTTCGAGCCTTCTGTACACAATTACGCGCGTACTTGTTCGGTTTAGGATTATTGTGCAAGTTTTTATTCTTAAAAAAAAAAAGAAAAAAAAAAAAAACAAATCGATTGGCAGATGTTGAATATTTCAAGAACGAAATAAGAATTTTAACTTATCTCGAAGATGGCACACTTTCCTTATCAAATTAAAAGTAAATAAATGAATAAATAGGTTCTATTATGCAGCCACAATTCCTCTATCAATATAGATAAATACATTTATTTGAAATTAATATTTTTCCCCCCTTTTAGACACTTTTCTTAGAGGAAAAGGTGAGGATGTACTACCAAAAATAGAAACTTTTGACGATAAAAAATGCCAAACTTTTGCTAATAAAGCTGCAAATATTCGTTAGGAATAGTATTTAATAAGGGGGATATCAAAAAATATGTATATTATTTCCTCGAATTGTTGTATTATTTAGATCTAAGACAAGGTTAATGGTAGGATAAGTGTTACGAGTAAGTAGTAATATATAATGTCGCATTCAAGCGATATTTACATACGTGAATAATGATATTTAATGATATAAATATGTATCAAAAAGGTCAGATTCCATATATTATAGTATATTTAAAAGTAATACGGATTTCATTCAAGGTTAATTTATTATTGATGAAAACTTTTGTATAGGAATAGTAAAAAATGTAGATAAAAGGTAAGACGTATACTTAAAACGCTAACAGATGGTCCGTCGACCAAGTTGAATATACAAAGTTGTGTACTTTGATCCGCTGTTGATATCTGAAATCGGAAGATAGTGAGAAATACGTTTCCTTCATCCCAAGAGTTGGGTTATAAACAGGTGGGGCGGGAGTTAGGCCAGATGCTCCCGATTATTGGCGCCGTCAGCGATGGCCATCTGGTTCGTGCCGTGTTGCACTTCTTTGGCAGATGTCTTTGATGATTTCTCACTTGCCAACCTGCTTTACTAACGAATGCGAATAACATATGCGATAAAAAAGACATCTGTACCTGACTAGCAATACTTCCGCTATATTCTAGTAATATCGATGTTTCTCTTGTAACATTGTATAAATGCTGGCAGGTACGAGTTAAAACTTTTCCTCTTGGTTTTCCTATTTCGCTTATCGTGTTTTAAGGTAGGAAATGGCAATGACAAATAATCTATTCCATCTCTAACTGAGTTATATGCCGTTTTCCTTCATTGATTTTTTTTCTTTTGCAAAATTTGCAGTTTTCTTTATCGTGATGTCTTGAGGAAATTCTTTCGGATGACATTGCTTATTGAATACGCAAAGATGAATTATATCGAATAATCTTTTGGATATTTTTTTCGGGGCATTTTAGCAATTAGATTGTTCTTATTGATATATTCTCTCATTTGATATGCTATTAGAGGTTCCATTTAAAATAATTTTAAATGGAATTGGTGGTAAGTTAGCAACATTACTATCTTAATTGCCAGGCACTTGGGCAAGCTATGGTTACCATTTCCATTGGAGAGTTTAATTTCAAATTGTAGTAGACAAGTAATTGTTTATTTTACATTGGAGAAGATTTTTCAATCGACAATTAGAAAAACATCGTCTCCCAGCAACCGGCTAAGACCCAGAAAGGGAATGATTTAAATGATCTGTTGCCAAGCAACACTTCCTGTCCACAATAGAGTGTCCCTTAGGTACAGTCTTTCCTGCAGGGAAAACTCCCAATCTTGCCAGATGGTACGGTCCCATTTGTAGGGATGCCAGATGCTGCACGCGCTGGAGAAGGGAGCAGGGCCAGCCGGCCGGAAGTCCAATACCCACCTTGTATTCGGCGAAGAAGGCTTTATGTAGACCTAATTCTCTGTCGGTATGCAGATGAATCGAGGAAAAAAATGAAGGGGATGAACTGGTGAAAGCAGATGGGAAAGAGTTGTCACACTTATCGATTTCTTCCCAGGAACCCCACTCTCTCGGGGTCACTACCTTTCAGACATTTTTATAGGGTTTACGGATTAAAATGGTTCGAGGGGAGTTTTTTCTTCTGGCTTTTTATAATTTTCACATTGGACAATCATTAGATATTCGTTGGACGATGCTTCATTGGATCGTCATACTTCTTGCACCGCTACAGACAAACGAGCAAATACAATGTTTGGTCAGTGGCGTGAAGCCAAGTCGAAGATGTCCCGCTTAGAATTTCCGTTTCCTCTCACCTATCTTGTATCGGCGTGTTTTTCTTTTTTTCATTAAACGATACGAAGTAAATTAGGTCAACGTCTATCCTCCTTCGGAATATATTTATTAAAATTCATTAGGAAATTGGGTGAGAATTGGGAAGAGAAGAACCTCCCGAAGAACAATGGTTGTTTTTCTAGAGTCTAAGACGACAGATGGAGCGGAGGGGGTGCGTCATCTACAGTAGATGTAGACATTCGGTAAACATACTTCTCGTTTCCAGATGTTCTCGAACAAGGTGTTCGTCCATCGACCAGCATATGTCTTGCCTCGATTCGATCTTTGTTGCGCGAACCACTCACTTGTTACAGTCAATTTAAGATCGGCTCTTGATTGGACGAGGAGGCCGGCTGGTCGCGAGCCTGCCACGTGCCCTGACGCATTTCCGGTTTGCTTATACGTTCTTTTTTCAATCTCCTTGGTTCTACCTACGTTTCCTCCCTCGACCCCTCCTTTTGTGTAGTCGGATCCCATTCATGTTCGGCGCGTGGCTCTCTTCCCTGCAGCTGCGAACCAAAGATGCCGATGCATTTAGGTTCGAAAATGACCGGAAGTCCACGCTTGGTGGACTTGGCGTTTCCTTTCTGGACTCTCTCCTACACGCGCCGCTTGAATCTTTTAAAATAACCAATTAAGGGCAATTACTACTATGGTTTTTTTTTTGATAATTTCACAAAAATCGTCGTCTTTTTTGTGTGTGTGTGTGTGTGTGTTTATTGTGCTGTTACGTGTTTATATATGAGTATACAACCCACCCAAACACAGAAAGTGCCTTGAAAACGGGCTTCACTGCTAAGTTGTAGACGTTGCTTTATTAATTAATATAAAAAGGTGTGTTATATAAATTCCAAAAATCATATTATGTATCTAAGAGCGTGTATCTTTATCAGAATATTTACATTTTTTTTCCGGATATCCTTTATTTGCGATTCAAAAAAGTAAAATAAATTTTCATTTGTAGAAAGTTTCCTGCTAGTAAAAATATCGTTGTATTGTATTCGAATGGTTATTTCGGAACAATCTGTAATATATTATCTGTGGTTGAATATACCGTATTATATAACTTAGTGTTTATGAAGTTTTAACCCCTTTGACCTGGGGCATACGGCATCGAAATTCTTAAAAGAGACATTTTCAATGTTTCCTATTAAATTGAATCGCTTTGAATACAAAACGGAAATCAAACAATAATCCTCGAGATTATCAAAATCCATATAACCGGGGCCAAATGGGTGTTTTTGTATATAATACGTGCACGATACAAGTCAATTCGGCTTTTTTTTTTTTTTTTTCTTGTATGTGTACTTTTTCCGTACACAATATCGACGTTTGTCAGGGGGAAATTCCGATTTCCGCACATGGGGAAAGCGGAAATTAGATTGTGCCAGATGTTCCCATGGGTATGCCAAGAGATCCAGGTGAAATCTGTACCGAAAAGAGACGAAGAAGACGATTCTACAACACTCGTAATGAATGAATTCTCGAGTGCGTATGCAAATAAGTCGAGAAGGGGGAAAACTTCATTAAATCTTCATCCGGAAATCAATTCCGTAAATGGAATACTTAAGTGATTTTTTTTCTATAGTAAGCAACAAAAATAATAGCCCGTCTATATAGCCTAGAGGGATATATTCGAGTTTGATTTCAAGAGGTAAATTTTAAAAGTCCAGAATTATCGGACGGATAAGAGAGAGAGAGAGAGATTTCTTAATATCTCGAGCAAGTCCACGTGGCTCGATTCTGCCCTTTGCAGGAACATATGATAAGAGGAGAATACAATGGCTCCGGCAGGTGTCCTACCAGCTGCCAGGGTAGGGCCAAGCCTACAGAATGGGGAAAACGTAGCGCTGTTTAGACAATCCTTATGAAACGACTCCATTCATAACAGGTTTTAATTACGAGTGGTGGGAAAATTGAGCCTTTTTTTTTTTTTTCTTTCTTATAAATTAAAAAAAAATAATTTGATATATTTTTAAATTATAAAATAAAACTTATTTTAATCTGCGGATTGGTGTCGAGAGAAGAAAATGTTTTGATCTTCGTAACGAAACTATTTATAAGAAAAAAGTTGAAATGTAATGGGTGTTGATAATATTTTTATTAATAGATTTGTTGAATTTAGCGAGAGAGAAATTAGATTTTATTAGAAAGAGGAATAAAAAAAAGCGCGCGCTCGTTGGTATTTAAATTAGAGTTGGGCCGTGGAGATGGAGTTTCCGAGCTGGAAAGCAGATCTTCCATATCCTGCTGCCGGTTTCCGTCCCCTGCCGGCAACTGTTTGTGAATGGAAGAAGTGAGCGCTCCCAGCTACGAGCGACCGGATCACCCTCCGAGTCGAGTGGAAGGATCCCACCGGTATAAAAGCTTGAACCAGCTCTGACCAATCCGTAGTTGATGTTGTACCGTCGGTGTGCTCGATTCTCTTGAGATGTTATGTGTTTATCGACATTCGATCGTTATTTCTGTGGATTTTTTGGCTCCATGACTTGTGTGGATACCGTTTGTGGATTGCCGTGCGTTAAGTGATTATTTTTGTTTCTTTCGCCTGCAGCTTTTGTGGTGGATCCGAGTGTTGATGCTGTGTGTGCTTTAAAAGGATACATTTTTACTCATTCTCTCTCGTCTAAGGATCTGATATGGAATCTTCCACGTGGTGTTGGAGTTTGATTCTCACTCTATGTTTCAGCGCTAAGGTAAGTTTCTTTTTCTTATTTCTTTGCGAGAAAGGGGATATTTGAATTACGTTTGGCTGAAAATGGTTTTGTAAAAATTGTTAGGTATCGTCGAGCGGTGTTTTCGAACTCCGTCTTCTATCATTCTCTAACGATTATGGTCGTGACGCCGAGGGAAATTGTTGTCACGGATATCGGTCGGGCCATGGTGCTTGCAGTGGAATCTGTAGTACTAGATTTCGGGTCTGTCTTAAGCATTATCAGACGACCATAGATCCTAGTCCTCCCTGTACGTTTGGAGAAGTTTTAACACCCGTCATCGCCAATAACACGTTTAACGTCAACCAGAAGACGCCGGATTTTGTTAATCCCATTCGATTTTCCTTCGAATTCTCGTGGCCGGTAAGTGTCCAAGATGTGTGTTTTTAGTTAGGAATCGCCATTGGCTCCGAGCCGTCATGATTTCTAATTGATCTTCATTTTCGATACAGGGCACGTTTTCCTTGATAGTCGAAGCTTGGCACGAGTCTACGCCCGAATCGGGAGGTGAGTTTTTTTTCTTTTAAAAAAACACTACTACTACTATTAATCGCGTTACGGGTTAATATTGTGGGAATGAATCTCGAGTTACGTTCTTCCAATGCGATTTCGATGCTGACCCCAAGGTCGTCCAGCGCGCACCTGGAGTACGTCAGTCGACCGAGCTGGGAGTCTGCCAATTCCCTCTCTCCAACTTGCTAACTGTGGGAACGTTGCCTTAGGCGGGCGACCAGATGCTCGAAAGCGATAAAATCGTCCGATTTAGCGACTCGCAACCAGCGCGGTCGCCAATCTAGACCCCTATCAGAGACGATTGTTTCGATATCTTCGTTACTTAACGCGTCCGACTACCCCATTGTCTACTCCGTTTCATCTTTCGGACCATCTGCTACGAATCTGTTTAAAGATCGAGAGAGAAAGAGGGGCAAAAGAAAGACGATGGGGAGGAGGAGGGTCGAACCCCACTCTACCGAAACTCGTGAGAAAGTTGTCCCCTTCTAAAAGGGGAGTCGGGCGTATGTAACGCTTATTGCAACTACAAGACATTTTATTTTAATACCCGTTTGTTTTCTCTTCCTTTTAGGTAGCGGACGAACTCTGATAACTCGTCTCGCCACGCAAAGATGGTTAGACGTGGGTCCGGGATGGATTCAAGACAATCATCACACTAATCACACCACCTTAACTTATTCGTATCGAGTGCTATGCGACGAGCATTACTACGGCGACGAGTGTACCAAATTGTGTAGGCCCAGAGACGATAAATTCGGCCATTACAGTTGTAGTTCTAGCGGAGAGAAGATATGTCTACCTGGATGGACGGGAGAATATTGTGGCAAAGGTAAGTAAAGAAAGAGTACGTTAACTCGCGCCTGTAAAATGTCGAGTGCTGGTGTTCCCACGGGTTGTGTCGCCAATGGCCGCGGAGGTAAACAAACTCGGATCGTTTCCCCGTTCGATGTTCCCTTTTCGTTCTGGACGGAGAAGGTCGCTTAATTGTTTAAGCGTTCGTTGATCCGAACTTGCGGGTCGCTTCTTCTTTCGAAACCAGGTCTTACGAGTAAATCGTCTCCCGGTCAGAGATTAGAAGGTTAGGCACGTTGCCCGAAACTAGGTTAGGTTCGAAAGGGTTGGCGGTTCCTAAAAATAAACGCTGACCTCTAGTGGCGAATAACCGAACTGGGAAACGGGAAGATCTTCTTTACGTTTTATACAGGCTTTTTTTTTTACTCCATTTCTTCTATTTCGGTAATAGAAATGGCCTGTTTGATTTCGTTATTAACTTAATCGGGATATATTTTTTTAATATATGAGCAAAATAAGGTGGTTGCGGAGCCGTAAACAACAATATCGAGGACCAACCTTGCTCGATATAGGTTAGTACAGAACGGCAGCTGGGTGCATTCCCCCATTGGGCCGAGGAACAATGGCCGACGACAGATGCCCCGGGGACGAGCGGCTCTCACTTGGCAAAGACGGAAGAAGAGGGAATCGCGGACATCTGGCTCTCGGGGTCCCGAGACGTCGGGGGGTTAAACAATACCTTCTTTATCGCCCCCCCTTTCTTAGCGTGAGAGTATCGGTCGGACTCTTTTCTTGTTTACGGTTCCCAGCCGATCGCGAACGAGGGGGCACCCATTGAAGGGCCCTTTCGCTCACCCTCGAGTCAATAGCTCGTGTTTCTTAATTTTCTCTCCTTTTTTTTTATTCCTTGTAGCTGTTTGTTTGACTGGATGTCACGATCAGCACGGCTTCTGTGAGAAACCCAACGAATGCAAGTGAGTCTCTCTTCATTTATTTCTTGTCAAATACATGCTCCGGATAGAAGTCTCTATTAAATGGACGATTTTTAATTAAAATTATTTTCCCCCTCACTTTCAGATGTCGAATAGGTTGGCAAGGAAGACTGTGCGATCAGTGCATACGTTATCCTGGATGTCTGCACGGCACTTGCAATCAACCATGGCAATGCAATTGTGATGAAGGTTGGGGTGGACTCTTTTGTAATCAAGGTAAAGAAAAGGGGATTTAAAAAAAAAAACTCTATACGCATTTTTCACTTTTCGATATTCTTATAAAGCCCTTTTTTTTGTATGTAGATTTAAATTACTGCACCAATCACATGCCATGCAAGAACGGAGGTACTTGCACCAACACTGGTCAGGGATCGTACACATGTACGTGTGCAGACGGATTCAGTGGGACTAATTGCGAACACGGAGTCGATTCCTGTGCCCAGCAACCCTGTCAAAACGGAGGAATCTGCAAGGTAATTAAGTTTTATATTTTAGAACATCGATAAGGGAGTTTTTAAATAGCTTTCTAGGAAAAACTTTAATTCGTAGTACAGTGTTTGACGTGTAAATAAGAGATCTATCTATCTTCGGTCTAGACTAGCTTGTTTTTAGGAGTCACATTTAAATAGCACTGTCTGGACTAACATGCGCTTCCACTCGATTCCAGTTTTCTCGTTCACAACACCTGCGAGTCAGGAATGTTGTTTCGGGACGCGTTTTGCACAAGAAACACTTTAAAAAAGTAAAGCACAGATTAGTTGTCTACCCTTTTTTTTTATTCTTTCCACCTTAAGTTAGTTTTTTCGTGCCTATTGTGCTTAGTCGGTCTGTAACGAGAAGATAGATGATACACTTCGATTAAGTAACTCCTATGTTCTTTCTCAATTTCAGTCTGATAATAGGAGAGAAGATTACGTATGCGAATGCCCCGATGGCTATTTTGGACGACATTGCGAAACTTCAGTCAGTGCGTGCAGCGAATCGACATGTTTGAATGGAGGAACGTGTATCGATGATGCACCCGGTTTTGCATGCATCTGTAGAAAAGGTTTCGAAGGCTTTCAATGCGAGCAGCAGAAGGATAAATGTGAACCGAATCCTTGCAAAAATGGTAAATTTCGGTTTAAAAAAAAACTTGAATTTATAATTATGGGTGAAGTTATTGGATCTAATTATGAGGTTTTTTGATATTGTTTAGGTGGAACTTGCGTTGGTTCCGATGATTCCGACACCTACAAATGTATATGTCCTACGGGATTCAAAGGAAGTCTTTGCGAACAAGACATTGACGATTGCATCGAGAATCCGTGCATCAATGGAGGTTCTTGCATCGACGATGTTAACTCGTTTCGTTGCATGTGTGTACCCGGTTATGTCGGGAGTCTATGCCAAACTAATGTGGATGACTGTCTTACCAAGCCTTGCGCTAACGGTGGCACCTGTTTTGATCTCGTCAACGATTATAGTTGTGCGTGTCAGTCGGGCTTCACCGGTAAAGATTGTTCTGTTAACATTGACGACTGTTCTTCGACGCCTTGCCAAAATGGTGGAACTTGCGAGGATTTGGTGAACGAATACTCGTGTCAATGTCCTCCCGGTTATAGTGGTCAACAGTGTGAAATTGGTCCCACGTTACGAGGTGTTCTTCAACGCCCGAAAGAAGAATATTCTTCTACTAATAAAAGCATTCCTTTGGATAATTCTGTGCGCGAAGATGGAAATTTGGAAGTATCTCATCAGAAATATGATGAACAACATGACCAAACCAAGAGATTGTCTTCTCAACAATTAGCTCTAATTGCTACGATGTCAGCTGCAGTGCCAATTGTGGCACTGACTGCCGTTGTGGTTATTCTGTTTCTGAGATGCCGCAAACGCAAGAAACATCAAGCTCAAGAAGAAGAAATCATGAAACAGAACGAACAAAACGCGGTCAATTGCATGAACAATAAATGCCCGGATCATCCATTGATCATAAACACTTTAGGTCCAAAAAATCTCAAACTGACCAACGAAGACGCTCTGTCGAGAGATCAGAGCGTTTCCGCTCTTCATAGGACCAGATCCACAAAACTCTTGAATACAGAGTGTGAAAGTAATAGAACAAGTAAAGTGTTAGATTTATCAGAGACTGCCAAAGAATCGCAGAACACGATGCTTCAACAGCAAAAATGTGGACAAAATAAAGACTCGCTGGCTATCGTACACGATCCAGTTACTAAAAGGTGATTACAATGTATCTTTTAATTATAAAATACGCTTTGCATTTTATCGTGTGTAAATAATTAACACGAAAAATTTAAATCTTAAGTGTAAACGGAAGAAAAATTTAGTAAATCCAATGATTTTCTAAAACGTTTCTTCTTTCTATTGCAGCAGCGAGGCGTCATCTCAAGATGTATGTCCACACAGTAGCATCTACGTCATAGAGGACCATTATCCTCAGGCCTCTTACGCCGAGGGAGCATTGGCAACAGAGGTATGACCAAGTTGAACGGGGGAACCTTTTCACAACTACCCAAAGTCCTATTTATTTCAAAGCGGACTCGATTCTGCCCTTTTGTCGCCGAGGGAGCGAACAGCGAACGTGTCCCCTAGAAAAAGCCAAGGGGGAGTCGTCTCAACAGAAGGAAGTGCCTTGACGCATGAATATTGCTATTTATACTATGTATAAAATAGCAGAAAACGCAACAGACACGTGACGTATGCGAGAAAGTTCCTCGTCACAACATTAATTTATGATGGAATATTCGAATGAATTTTTTTCCATTACACTTAAACAATGGAATAAGCGGAACAAGTGCTTTTCCGTGTTTTGTGCTTTTTGGAAAAAAGCAAATTTAAAAAAAAATATTTCGAACTGTTCCAAGTGGAACGTCTGTATATATTTCTGTATATTTATAGTAATTGTCGTTGTATATAGTTTCTCCGCCATCAAAGAATGTTGATGTCACATTACAGCTTATGATTTCATGTCATCCCTTTGTAAATAAATAAAAAAAAAACTTGCCATTGGATAAAATTTCAGTATATAATTATTTTAAAACATTTAAACACAAACTTTGTCGTGATTTAACGTGTTTTTTTTTTTAAAGATTCGAAGACATGGGTTTAGTTAAAAATTAAGCGTTGACATCACGGCGGAAGTTCGCACCCAAAAGAAGTCGCACCTGTTTCTGTTTCCAGACCTTGACTGGGTCAATTATATAGAATATACGAGAGTAAAGCTTCAAAAATACAAAAAAATCCCTGTTAATTCTGATACACAGACTATTTACAAGTGTTTTTAACTTCGATACAGACTAGTGTTTCGATAACAATTGGCTTAGATATTGGAAAATTCACAATTATTGGTTTCTCTTTAAGCCATTTTCCTTTATCGTAATAATAAAACTGCTTTTATTTCCTTAAAAATATTACAGAAAATCGGTTTAGAATACTTTAAATGCACGTGTTTTGATTTGTAGACGTTTAAAACTTGATTCAAGGCTATATAGTACACAAATCATCCCTTTCTCTAGCGCGATCATCGAGCGAAACCAACGACACACCTTCAGCAACAGGAAGCTCATTCATAAAAACGGCAAAATATTCCGTTATGTCGTATTATTTATTTATCAATAAACGAAAATAAAGGAAATAGGACAATACAAATAGAGGAAAACAAGAGTAAAGGTAGATAACCCACCTCTTCGAGAAGATTCTCCACATAACTTCTTGTGTTTTTTTTTTGTATTGGGATAAAAATTATTAAGTAGGCACGTTAGAGCTATCAGATCGTTTAAATGTTTTCGGGGGGAATTCCGTAAAAGGTGCAGTTGGTGAACGAAGATGTTCGATGTTGCTGCATATCAAGCTGTTTTCGCCTCCACTCGAATATTCAGAGGTCCTAGAACTTGTGTGTCCGCCTACTTTTTTTTTAGCCTACGTTTTAGACGGTGACAGTGGGAGTTGGTAGGAATGAAAGTGACAGAAGGTCGGTTACGTAAAAACGTAAATCTTAAAAAGTTTTTCCTTAAAAAGTACCTTACGTAAAATCTCTATTACGTCCTTAGAAGACTTATCAAACCATAGAAATTTCGCCACCAATTACTTAGATCTTAAGAGATATTCGATCTGTTTTAATGATTTGAATGTCACGTTCGAGGTGGCGATTCACGCGTGGCGGGTGATCATCGACACGTGACATCTTTGCGTGATTGTCTTCACCTGTTTCCTGAAGTGTCGAGAATGTTTCATTAGCACCGCGGAAGTGGGTGGTGAGGATTTCCTGTTTGTAGATCAATATTTCATTACGCTTTTATATCCCGAGACAAATTTAAGAAATTACTTTCGTCGGATTGGCCAAAGGTGTTTTTTTTTGTCTGACAACAACAAAGCTACCAGAGATTTATTACAAGACAGAATCGAACTCGAAACAAAATTGAAGGATTTCACACAATCCATTGTCGTTTACTAATCCTTAGCTATTGAGGGCTAATTAACAAAGTAATAATTCATTGTAGAAACTTTCTAGGGAGTTAACGAAACGTTTAAATCGTTAAGTACGAGTCAACTCTTCTAAATTAGTTGGCCCCAGTCGTTATTAACACCTAATGACTGTAGTTTCCCCCCCCACCGAGTGTACTCGTTGCAAATCTCATTAGCGGTACGTTGCAATGGGATTTCTTCTTATTCCCTCGTGTATAAAACTCTATTAGAAATTTCTGGTTTCGAATTCTGTCCAGGTTACTAACTAACACGCGAGAGGACACGCTAGTCACGTGTCTTCCGGTATCGCGTGTCGATACTTCCGGTGTTTGCCACCTGAGCCGAGATGATGTCTCTGGTGGAAAGCAGATGGTTACTACTGCTTCGGTTAAGATAAAGTCGTTAGACAGGTGTGCAACCTACGAATAAATGAAGTCGACTAATGGTTATTCCCTAAAGTGTTGTATCGCTCAAAGAATATCAGACTCTAATGCTTTATAAACGAACCGAAGTATATTTACTAAACGTTAACATAATCAATCATTCCATGTAATTTACACGTCACTTCATTGACAATCGACGATTATTTAATTAGAATTAAATGAGCTTAAACGTTGTAAAGACGTAATCTTTAAGGTTTAATCCTCGTTTTTAAACTATCACTCATCAAATTTCATCGTAATTTTAAATAAAGAATGGCCTAGATTTACAGGTGTCAATCTCTCTATATATATATCTAGTAGAGTTAAGTAATTAAATTCATTAAAAATGTGAAGTATTTTAACTTCTTTCCTCTAAATTTTAATTGTAAATAATTCATTAAAATTTTGATGAAAGATATTTAATAATTCATTGATTAATTTTAAGGATAAACACTGTTTTTTAAATGGTAGTTGTATTCTTGACAAGGTGACAGACAGATCATTTTCTTTTTAAACTTAGTATCTATACTCTTAATTAGATTTTATCGTAAGGATTATTAATCGAAATGAGTAGATTACACTAGTAGGGGAGAGACGGAATTTTTACCACAGTAACGGACGGTACTTCTTCCTCAAACTCTCTCCACCCCCCGTTGAGATGGAGTCATTTACAAAGTCGAAATCTAGAGATAAAGAAGATAAGTAGGAAGCCACGTGATAATGATTTCCCTCATTCGATTTCAAAATTCGTTCTCTTAGATTGGGACAGAGATTTAAAGAAAACGAAACAATTGGCCTTAAAAATATATCGTTTATTTATTAATTTGTATAGATTATAGATAATTAAACTTACCAAATCGGTGGTTATTTATGTAATATCGAATCAATAGGACGATAATAGAAGTTGAAGTAGAAATTCCGATATTCTGTTCATCTCGTGTTATGCTAATAAGGGGAGGAAGGGGATAGGTAATATTGAGAAACTCTGTTTTATATATTACTTAACTGTATCTTACTATTAAGTCGACGTTTTGGGATTGCGATATGTTTACAAATCATACTAGATCAACGGGTAGGGGATGTTGATGTTGGCAAACAATGAGTTTATTTAAGCGGTGCCTTGGGCTAGACTAGACAACCTCGGACTGGTTTGTTGTTCGCACACATTTCTAACAAACGGGCGACCTGTTACAAAACCGGTCAAATTAAATGTCGTTTACATCACCGGAAATCATCCTTTTTCCGACAAAAAGGGGGAATTTAACTAAGTGAACCTATCGAAATTCTTTTCATTTTCCTTTCTTTTCAACGGTTCTTCCGGTTTTTTCCCCCTCCATTTTTTTTTTTTTTATATGAGAAGTTTTCGCTTATTGTAGACTTACAAGCTCATTAATTGCTTTTAAATACAATTTAAAAAAAAAAAATACATTCCGAGACTCTTAAAATTAATTATAGGAGAAAGCAGTTATGAATATTCTAAATGAGGAGGTCCGATGTGATAATAATAATAAAAAAAAAAAGCAGGTTGAAATTAATTAGCATTAAACGTACAAATCGTAGAGCATGCAACAATGGAACGTAGATGGAGATAAAAGTAATGGTTGAATCATCGTTGTAGCAAACGAAAATAGCCCAGAGGATTCATTCTGAAAAAGTAAATTACGTGAATGAAATGCAAACAGCAAAATGGCGTTTACACTTTCACTTAGCGATTGTAATGTCGGCTAACTTTTAACACCTGTACCTATTGTTTGAACCGGTTAAATCTATCCCCCGATCTCGAAATAGATCCAAGAATAATAAATGCAATTTTACCCCCTTCGTTTATACATCGAAATCGACTTTCCCCACCTAAATTCACATAAAACTTTTTATTATTAACTCGTAATTTTTTTTTTTTTTTCCAGTGACTGACCGTTCTTTTTTCCCATTCGGAGTGGTCCTCTTCGGATGATACGCGATGACGATGCTTCATCACTCACTCTCCTCAATTAAACTAGCTTTAAGTGAATTGAGTGGGGGGGAGTGAGGGAACCAAACTAGAGCTGACTAATTGAAATCTCTCGTAAAAAAAAGGTATAACGACAGACAATTTCTCTGTCTTGTTATTGTCGAGAATGGTTCCTTTTGTTTGTCAACATTTTTCCTATAGAATCATCCGACGTCGATGACGAAACGAGCGATGTACAGGTAGTTCTTGTGTCTTGGTATAGCACTCTGACCTTGAACGGATGACGACCAACGGAGGGAGGAGAAAGGCAGAGCCACCCACAAAATCTACTTTTTAATTGGACGAGAATTATCATCATCCATGCAAAACTTTGTATATATAACGTATAATAATAATTCCTGTAAACACGGCAGGTGTCCAATGAAATTTACTGTTTTATTTCTTAAAAATAAATGATAAACATTTATGTAATCGCAGTTGTTTTTTTAATAGAAAGACATCAAATTTCTTTCGATTATTCCTATACTTTTCCAGTTGTTACGTAATTAACTCGACTGTCGAAGAGATTAGTTAGATAATGATTTAAACGACATTTTAAAATTTACTCAGACATAATAATAATTGCATAATTTTGCACTGTTTAAAACAAAAAATTAATTTATTTACTCGAGCGCAACACACGCTTCTTTCCCTCCCCCTCGACGTTACTATCGAACTAGTTAAAGATTTAATATGTAAATTGCTCTACTCTGAATACTAATCGTTCGTAACCAGGTCTATATTAACCTAAAAAAAGGCACCTAGAATTGATTTATAGTGTCGTCTGTGTTATAAATTCCTCACATTTTACCGGGAGGGTCGTTTGTTTGAAGTGTAAATCGTCTTTCGACTCGTCCATTAATAATAAATGGGAAGAATTTAATGGAAAAAAAGACGGTTAATTGTCAATACACCCACCGATACGAGCTTTAATTCATTGATAGAAAAGCCAAGCAGTCGACGACAGTCAAAAACAGGCAAATCCGGTCCAGTAGCCACAGGAGCGTGGCTACTATTGCTAGACACGTGGCAGTAATGTGCCTCTAACATCCTCACCGTCCTCAAACCTGTAGATGCTAAGATGAGGGCGTGCAGGTGGAGTCACGTGCGGGCGGTTAGTGTGCGGGCCTGTGTCAAGGCCAGGCGAACAAAACTGGCCTTGAGAAGGCTAGATCTCTTGCCTCTTATTCACGTGATCGAATCTAATTAATGTTTTTAACTATCGATATTCTTTCGTACTTTCCGAACCATATTTGTAACATTTATCGATACATTACGGCACGAAACACGTTTAGGACGGAACCCAGTTAAGTTATAATTATTGATTTATAAGTCGAGATGAGAATTTTAATCGAGATCAATGGCATGGAGTCCGAATAAATCAAGTAGTCTGGATTTTTGGTGTGGGTTCCGCATTTAAAAGCTCCACTTTCTCGATAGAAAACTAGACTTTTAAACGACAGAATCGATAAATATCTTCGATTTCTCATCGATTATTTTCTTATATAAAATGCCAGGATCTTTAAAAGCCGGATCCAATTCCATTCTTCTTAAAGGGAGAGAGAGAGAGAGAGAGAGAGAGAGAGAGAATCCAATGACTTATGAGCTGGCTGTTTAAGACATAATTGATTTTCTGTTTACACGAAAAAAAAAGCACACGAATCGATTGTCATATCATCATTACGTCTACTCCAGATGAAAGGAAAGGCTGTTTTCCTTACAGGGAACATATTTCTAGTTGTTTTCCTCCCCTCCCCTTTAGGTAGATCAAACGTCTCTATAAAAAAAAAAAAACCCAATTGGAACGAAAAAAGTACATGGGAATTCACCCACTCTACAACCTCTGCACGCTAACACAGACCTACGACAGAGACTCGTAATCATTTAGAGTAGGCTAAATTATAGTTTATAGAATTTCTTTCACGTCCATCTCTACGACAGATGGTCATTTTCAATAAACTAACGTACAATTATTATGATCGAGAGTGGAATAAAAATTAATGAGCACACTTCGTACTAAACACTTAAAGAGTAGGCACGTTTATATTAGTAAATAGGTAAATAGATTCTTTATAGGAACAGTATTCATTTTACTAAATTCTAATCATTCGTGGAAGATGCGAATGTTAAAACGTCTCTACTCAAATTTTCTATAAAAAAAAAAAAGGGCACTTCATTCAATTATCTAAGACGTAAAAGTTGTAAAGTTTCTTATCGCACTAATTAATTCCAGAACTGTGCGATTATGCAAATGAAAATAAGAGTTAAATGAGAAAAAGAATACGAACTTGCTCAATAATGTAAGATTCTCGACACGAACGAAGCACGAAACATCGGTAATGACGTCATAAATACACGACAGGATGTTGGTAACGACCCCGTGACCTTGATTCGATCCCCGGCTCCGGCTTTGTGTCGAAGTTATCGCCTCCTCCCCGACTCGACGTTTCTTTATTATTGTTAAGAAAACGATCGGGTTCGAATCGTCAATGATGAGATCGACCCCTTTCTGTTTTATGTGAAATGGCCCGAGGTGTGTGTATTCCTCCTCTCCTGAGGAGGACAATGAAAGGTAAAAACAACGGTAATTGGCCAGTTCCGAGCGAGGGACAGACTACAGGAATGACCGGAGTTATCCATAAGATGTTAATTGTCACGCACGTTGGACTCGACTGCCAGCTCTATTCCTGCTTAAGATGAATGATTAAGAAGTAATGGCCTAAACTATTAAATTATTTATTAGTCAATGGACAGACATATAGACACATGCAAAAAAAAAATCCGCACACTTTTTTTTAAATAACTGTTACATCTTATAGAATCATCTTCACGCACGGAAGATTAAAAAAAAAAAAAAACCATATCCGGATGAGGATATTCACTGGAAGAAGAAGAAGAAGAAGAAGACTTTTCAGACGAATTAAGTCCGTTTTCCATCTTTGTTTTAATAGGAGGATGGAGAGATAATATCGAAAGACATAAATCGAAGTGGCCCATATTGGAAGAAGAGGGAAGCGTTTACATCAATTGCCTCCATTAGCCCAGTCGATCACTAATCACTGCATTCCTCTTCCTAATCTGCAGATTAAGTCGAGTGAATATCAGCTAAATAGACTAAGTTTAGTTTTAACGACCGCGCTTATCTCCTGCTCGTGTAGTGTGGTCCTTGGATAATCATCTTCCACTATGTTAAGTCTAATGTTAGTTTGGAAGAATTTTATCAAGTCAAAATATCTAACAATTGTAGATTTTTTTTAAAAATATTATTATTATTAATTTTACGAATATAAAACACGAGTTTTCTTATATAAACAACATCCCTTTATATCCGAATGTGATGAAGAATCCTGTAAAGGCCCGGGGGTAAAAAACAGGTGATGCGCTAAAGATTCCCGCGTGGTTGTTTTACCACTTCTGCCCACCTCCCTTGACTAAGTCCCCGAAAGAAAAGGGAGAGTTTGCCAGGCACGCGATCCTCATTCCTGTGGCAGAGGCGAAGGACACAGGCACCGTTTGGTTTTCCTTTCGTGAAGTCACTCTTCCGACGCGTCTAATTTGGGAAGATCTTAATGACCCTGTTGGAGTTGACTCGCTTTAGCATGTTCGGATTTTTACTATTTCCGGTGATGGAGATAGCGGGACATTTAGAGTGCACGAGACGGGATGTCGAGACTCGCCACCTCGTGTCCTCTTAGTCAGATTAGAGCCTCTTAGTCATTAGAAGCATTTCGTTTCTTATCTGTGAAGAAAACACGCATTTATTTATAAAGATTTTTTTTTCTCTCTCTCTCTCTCGTTTCTCTTTCCTCCCTCCCGTGACGTTTGTTAACGATGCTATTTGGCGAGGGGGTGTGCTCGAGGGGGTTAAAATACAGATAAAAGTTTAGTTTAGAGGTGGAGAAATGCGTCAACGGGATCGGAGGCCAAACTGGCTACCGTGTGGTGACCGTGTAGCGTCTAATTGGTGCAGGAGGGCAACAAAAGACACCCCTGCACCCCTTAACTGCAGCCTCTCGAAAATAGGGGGCCTTTCACAGACCCTGGGAACCACGGATTCCGTCGTCATGACAACCAAGACAGACCGGTTTCTCGCGTGAAAGACGTTGATCTCGTCTTAATGTTCGTTTGATGAGAATTGAGAATTAGATAAAATTTTTAGACACTTAAACGACACTAATTTTATCGAAGTCTTATTGGAAAATGGGACATTAACACTTCTTTGGATGGTATCAAATGGCCGATGATTTATGTTTTTCTTATTCCCAAATTATCAACGGCAATTGGCCTTTGCAAAATATTTACTGGTATTAAACCCTCCGGATTAAAATACTTAGGAGTGTATTTAGACATTAATTTCCGTCGGCAAAGTTTATACAAAAATGATATCTTTGACTTTTAATAAGTGTAGCTTAGCAATAAATACCACCTGCTAAGCCGAAGAAGAACAAAGTCTGGAAACTTAACACTGGTTAGATTCTCAAGAACACGTCTCCACGGGGTCTAGGTGTTTCCCTCTTGATCGACCATCCATGCCATCCATCACCAACACCAACAATTTCCTTTTTCCGAATACCATCAATGTTATAAAAATGATGTTTTTAGCAAATTTTTTTACCAAACGGATCCGATTCGCGTATAGACTTCTCCCTCCATCCGCTACCAGCCATTCATTCGGCTAACGGTGAACAGGTGGAGCATCCCTAAAAATCCCTACTCGTAAACTCCCATAGATCTATACGGAAAGGTAGAAAAAAAAAAAAAAACGGTAAATGGGGGTACACCAAACGTGGGAAATGCGGTGTTACGCTCCACCGAATCCGTTGGCTGCAATCAATGTTTGCGATCATCCAATCAATTACCGCTCCCCTTCGTACCGTTTACTCGCATCCCCCGTCTGGTTGCTATGGTTACATCTACTCGCCGTCATTCCCGTTACGATATATCGAAACATTTTTAAAATACTCCCCTATGGAAAAACGTTTGTAAGAAGTTATCGATCCGGGACGTTTTTCTCTTTCGGATACCAAAAAGTTGCGGGCCACACCCCCGACAAATGCCGTCTTCGGGTCCATCTCGTACGACGACACCCGCCGTCGCTATGACGACCACCAGGAATCCTTAAATATTTGATGAAAGTGTCTGACTGGCGACCATCCGAAATGAGGTCAGACTTTTAAACTATCCTGTGTAAAATCTGAATTCACCACTCGATAAAAATTATCACCTTTTCCCAACCCCCTTTTTCCAGAATATTTTCTACGTTAAAGAGACGTTATGATTTTATATTACGTCTATGTGGTTTTCATTAATTTCACACAATAGAAAATGACGAAATCCTGTTAAATTCTACACTTAACTACCTGATTTGATGGGAAAAAAATGCTACTTTTTACATCGTCTCAGTGATTTACTTCATTTTCTTCAAGATGTCAATCATTTTTCGTGAAGAAGATGTTATTTTCTTTAAGAAATGACATCGTAGAAGGGTTTCTTCTGTAAATTTTAAGTGTATTTTCAAGAAATCTTTAATAATTTAACAGAATACGGTTTAAATTCGATAATTATAACGCGTTAATTTTACACTCCTTTGTTATTATTAATACACTAAATTTTACCTGTAAATGTAGTGTATTTAGAGTATAATAATAATAATAATTTGCAATTCTATAAGTAGAAACTGGAGGAATCAACTGGATATTGGTACGAGAATATCCCTAGACGCCTTAGAGACTCGTTGAAGAAATCTTTGTCCGTGCTAAAATGTCACGTGCGTTTGGCATTTACACTTCTGGTGATCCCATAGTGGAGAGAAACGCTTGATCTTTAACCTCCATCCGATACCGCAGAAAAGTTACGATGACGTAAACGGGCTCTTCACACTAGAATTAATTTATGTCGTGTTAACAGAATTCCTCCCTCGCATATGCCCTTCTACTTTCTTATCACGTGACCCGCTTTTACCTTTACCACATTGGTCTTGACCGTACCGGAAGTCGGAGGTTCTCGATAGGTAATAATTGCGATAAGTCGCGCAGATGTCACCAAAATGTCCGGACAGGTGTGTCAAACCAACAGGTAAAAATCGAAGCTACGGGGAAACACGGACTAGACAATAGGCTTACTTTTTTTTCTTCTCCCGCCTTCCATCCCCCTACGCGTTTATAAGGGGGGGGAGGGAGTTAGTTCCTCGCCCCGAGCACTTCCTGTCTAGTCCCCCCGAAGAATCCCTAAGAACCTCTTTATTAATATATGTATGTATGTTTGTAGACTAATAAATAAGTCTAATGTTAATACGTGTGAAGAAACCATCACGTGCTACCATTGATAAATCTCTGATATAACGTTAATTATAAACTCGGAAACGTTTTAATAATTTATTTATTTATTTTTTCATAAATTTTAATTACAGAAATAATTTTCTTTAATTAAAATTCCCTGCTCGATTATACGCGTCACGACAATGAATCTTCGTGTGTTATAATTATAAACCTTAGAGAAATTTAAGAAATTTCTTTCTTCCATCAAGTCTTAATGAAGATGATATTTGGCATTAAATTTGGAATTAATTTATCCAGAATCTTTTAAATTTTTACGAGTTCTCGTGGTTGGAACGTTGAATATTTCTTTGTTTTGTATTTTCCTTCTTTGGATGAAGAGGAGAGAGGAGTGAGAGAAAGATGATGTTATGTCTTATGACGTGATTGGATTTGGTACAGAAATATGGGAATGGGCTTTGTCTTAATCCATTAGATCAGTCGTTGGTGCAGTCGTTGAATTTTTTATGTTCCATTCAGGAGTGAGAATTACTTCTCGTAAGCACGAGTTGGGCACGTAATGGAATTTGATAACTGATAAAGAATTATGATTTGCATTCCAAAAACGTAATTGTAATAGTTAAGATGAGACAGGTGATGGACGTGACGTCACAACAATAATCTTTTGCCTCCAGGGATAAAGATTCCCCAATTTCGGCCTCCAAAATTACTCTTATCTACACCTCTTTCTGGCAGACGTTTCCTTTTTGAGTTCCTCCTCCCTCTTTGATAAAAACCTTTTATCGCAAAATACAAACAGATACGTCCCTTTCGATGATCTTCAAGTCTTCTGTGGACAATCGAAAGTTTTTAAAGCATTTCCCCCAAAGATTCCATACACTCCTCCACTTTTAATGATAGAAAGTTGGATGAGGGGTAACAGGTTCGATTGTAAGAAAGCGAAAGGATATCGAAGATGAGAGAAGGCAATCGAAAGCCAAATTTCTTGATCTCGAAGTAGAAGACAGACTTCATTGATTCTATACGGATCAAATTTTCTCAATATATAAATTTTCTCACCTTCAAACCACTCGACTTCATCGTTTGTACCTGCGTTTAGACCCTCACCCTGCTATGTTTCCCCACCATTCACCTCTTCACCCCTCTCACTTCCGGAAGGACCAGCTGGTGCTCCCCTCCCTTCTAAGTGTCCCCAATCTCTAGTCTACACGCTAAATGTTTCCCACACTGTCTTGCAAGACGGGAAAGAAAAGATACAAGGGATCTCATTTAATCACTTCACCTGGTCTGTCTGAGATCGAAGCAATGGTAACTTCACAAGAAAATTGTATCTAACTATGTAGTGCCATCTGTTGTATGAGAATTTCTTTAAATTTCCTCTGTTTTTTTTTGGCTAAAGGAGAGCAATTGACAGAAAAACAATGAAACGATTCAACAGCCCATAGAAATCTTTAAATGAACCATTGCTCGTGCCGTGTTCTTGAAATTTATGCTTCTCTCCAAATAGACATTCTGCAGTTGCCGAGATCTAGTTTGTAGAAAATTAATGCGCGGCACGAACACTTTCAGAAACACTGTATTTATTACCCTAGAAGCATGGATGAGGAATGCAAGAAGGGTTTGAAGAAAATTTCTCATGGTTGAGGGAACTACAAACAAATTCCTCGAGTATATCAACGACGTCCTCTTTAAGAGAAATTAATTCAAATATTAAATTATTTTACCTTAATTTAAAACTTAATTTATTCACAAATATTCAAGAGAATGAAATAAGAAAAGGTACAAATTCTTCTTCAAGATCCTTCCTTCATTATATAAGTTAATCGAGGAGTAGACTGGAATTCTTATAAAACGTCTTGTAAATTATTAACCAGTAGATATTTACTGGTTAAAGAATTACGTAAGATAGTCAGAAAGCAAAACGTAGTAGCATCTGTGACCCAGAATTCAACAGGTAGTGAGAACCTGGCCAAACTTTCCTTTGGTTCAGGAAGAAGAGAATATAGTGAAGAGAAGAGGGAGGGAGGTTAGTGTACTCTTGACTACAGGTGTCTGAGTTTCCTGTGTCGCCCCCTTAGGGTAAACCACTGAGTCAGACACCGTGGCGTGGGAAACATCGACTGTAGCACGTGTAAGTCGCCAGGCCCGGAGTGTGGCCGACATCAGGCCAAGGTCAGGTATGGACGTCTACCGTTCCGTAGTAAACACAATCGGACAATTTTTTCCTACGATTTTCTTTAAGAAACTTCTGAAAGAAGCCAATCCGACGCGACAAAGAACTCGTTTAAATCTAATGAATTGACAGCGAGAAGAGAGAAAAGAAAGCTTGAAAAATGCGATTATAAAAATTTCTATTCTTAAATAAATATATAAAGTTATGATAATAATAACTTTAGATATAAGTTAATTTTATTCTACATCGGTTCTTTAGAATATTTCTCAATCTTTATTATTATTATTATTTTAGAAAAGAATAGAAAAGAGGAAAGGGAATTACTGTTGACAGTTTTTTTTGTCAAAACTAATTTTCTCTTTCTTCTTGTCTTTTTGACAAATTAGTTGTCTTCTTGTCTTTTCTGCAAAGTCTATCAAGGAAACGCGAAGACTTGTCTCAATAAATCTTCACAGACTGACAAATTAAAAATGCTATACAGTACACACACACACACACCTATACTTACATTTTATTAGGAAGGTTGTTGCAGAAATAAATAGTAATTGTAAAGACAACGAGTTCGATACTTTCCCAGTCGAATCACTTCTTGACATCCTGCAGGATCCCTTATTCCTTCGAACCTATCGACCTTTAGATATCAGGTAAACAAGTGAAAAATGATCTGGCTTTTCCGTAAACCATCGACCATCTGTTCTTTCAATTGTCTCGACTCGATTTTTGGTGAATTATCATTGATTTATGGTGATTCTGGTTTGCGGGAGATAAGAAACGGAAGACGAATAACCATTTCCTTTTGTGGAATCGACGATTCGAATCTTGACGTCCAATCTTCTCGAGTATTCTTTCAAGACAAATAGGTTTCGATTCGGAAGGATGATCTCGTAGTATTGCCCATAAGTTATGGTGTAGGATTTCGATCGAAAGCACGGAATATTATTGGCCTTTCCTCCTACAATCGATTCTAAACTAACGAATTAATCGATTGAGAGGAAAATCTTTTAAGGTAAAAGTCGTGTATTTTTAATAGAAAATAGAAGGAAAAGATAACAGGGGTGGGTTTTTTTTTTCCTCCATAAAAACAAGTGGTGCAAACGAGGGATATAAAAGATGGTGAACATATTCCCAGGTACATTATCTACAAAAAAGGGCAGGTGAAGATTTCTACAAGACATATCACGTGACCGAAACTCTCCATCTATTGTGCGTCAGCGGAAGCGGGGTCCGAGTCGCAGCGGAAGTCAGGAACCCCGGTGGGAAATGTTGTCCAGAGTATATGGATTTAAGAAAAAAAAACATCGCTGGCCAGTGGGAAAAATTCACTTCCGGTGTGGCACCGGAAGTAGAGCCAGTGTCGCGTAAGATGAGTTGCCGACGTCAACAATAAGCTAATCCTTTGTCCTTACACCCCAAAGTGATCATATTGAATGGCCGTTTGGGTGTACTGTTAGGCTTAGTGAACTCTATCATTCTATTCTTAAACTATGGGTGCTTCCCCATCTCAATACAGGTTCCCTCCCTCTATGTGGGCCATTGAGAAGGATTCTCCAATGTCTACCGATATAAGGCAGGTGCGAAGCGTGGGAGAAACCTCCGAAAAAAGCTTATCAATAGTCTTTCGTCAAAAGATTTCACTTTTTAAGAGTTTCTAAACTATAAATTATGTGCATACATATATATATATATAAAGAATTCGATGATCACGTAATGATAATCATCTTTTAAAAATTCTATTTTTAAGTACGAGAAACTGCGATCTTTGCTCCCTGCTCGCTTAGCCCACTGAACACATTAATGAAGGTAAATTTGCCCAATGGCGCTTTTAAGGTGCATTATAATAGTGGCGGCGTTACGGCCGATTTGAGGGGCATCCTGTCCAGAAATTGACGTCATTCTACTTCGTCGGGGAGAGCTACCAACAACTACAAGGAAGCCCATTAAGGAAGGTAGATACACAATAGCAATAAGCATCGCTAACGTAGATACATATTAAACGTCCCGCTGTGTGTCTTCAAGTATTTTCAACAGAAGACCTTGGAGATTGGTTCCAGTTTCGCAAATCTTAGTCACGTGAATAGAATTTTTTTTTCCTCTCAGATCATATCTCTACCTTTGTTTAAACGTTTAATAAACATTTACAGAATATATCGTAGCTACCTTTTACGAAAGAATAGTGTTTTATTGACTCTCGGGTACAGACATAACCCCGAAAATCAGGTGAAGGACCCAGACAAGAAACGGGGGGAGGATTTGTGACATGGATATTTAACATTTAGCAGAGACTTTCTATAAATATATGTTTAAATGTCACATGTCGGCAGTGTTAAGTGTATTAGACAGAAGCTGGCAGAGATCGAGGCAATACAAAGGGATATAAATAGAGCGTAGGAAGCGTAACGTCAAGGTATGTGTGAGGGAGGATAATAATATCAACCTGTAGAAATTCTAAACCTTAAAACTTAACTATAGTAATTGAGGAAAGGATGAAAATTTAATAAAATATAAAGCATACTTAACGGAAAAATTTCCTACGCTCCCTTTTGTTATCTTTAAGTAATGTAGTCGAAAATCTCATTAAATATATCATAAGCCGTCTCTTTCCATACTAAATTTCAAATCCGGAACGTAATTTGGAGAAAAATCGGACTATAAATTTCCCTAATAAAGAGCACGTTAATCTTCCCTGCATAGCTCCATAGACGGGCGGTGTAACCGACTCTCAGGGGCATTAGAAAAGAAGTTATTAATTTAAACAGTGTTTTTTTTTTTTTTTTGATATTGGGAAAAATTTTTACGATACAAACTATGAAAAGTTTAATTGGAAAACTGTAATCCTTTATGTTTTCGACGATAATCCGATTATTTTCTTCCATTCATTATTTATTCCACGTTAATAATTAAATGTAAATATTTAAATTTTGGATTAAAAATTAATACTAAATTAATAATAATATCGTCTCNAAAGCAGCACTTCTCAAACCGTTTGTGATCATGGACCAGTCCCCAGTTATTGACTCGGTGTTTTGCAGTTAGTCCACTTGTGTTCGTGAAGAAAAGATATCTTTTTTTGAGGTAATATTTACGATAAATAATAAAATCTTAATAGTAAATACGTTTATAAACTAAAATAGACGGTTATAAATATTGGAAATAAAAATTTCATTCGCTTACATAAAGAATTATTAAGTCCCTTGTTTGGAGCATCGATCGCCATCTTGGAAATGATGTTCGTATCCTTTAGATTTTTATGAATTTACATGAAATATATTTGACGAAGATTTATCAACGTTACGTTCTAAACATTATCAATCGTGAAATTCCTACAGGTAAATGATCTATAGGTATTTAAGTCAAGCTGTGACATTCGCCTTTGTCAACCTTTTATTACATTAATTCATAAATTGAGGATATGTAAACAAAAAAAATGCTGTTATGATGATGCTTGTATGCTTTTACACCACACAATTGTATACCCATAAAATTAACTAACAAAAAAAAAAAAACACTGAGAAAGAACCGTTATTTTTGTCTGTAATAATGCACTTCGAGGTCTGCGATTTGAATAGAAACCAAACAGAATAATGAATATTTGAAAAATTAAAAAAAAAATGTTTACTGTTATAAAGTAAAACATTAAAGAACTTTAGCANATACTTTATAGGGATTTGTATGATGTTAAATTGTGAAGAAATAGTGAATTTAAATAGTGAAAAATATACAAATACACCTTATGTTATGCTAAAGAATACGTGGATGCTGCATGGAAGAGATATAGAAATTAGTGATGAAGAGTACAGAGATGCGAGAGAGCAAATGTGATGAAGGATGCAAGGATCCGTGCGACTAACGTATAATGCTTTATCGTAATGCCATATCGTTAAGATCACGTGATGCTATGTCGTGATGAATAGTGATTAAATTGGTTAATGCACGAAAGGAAAATGATTTTCGATCAGATAAAATCAAAAAAGTAACTTATAATTGATCTAATAAATCAGTAAAGACTATTAGAAACGTAGCCTAAACGCATCTATTAATGGTAATAAACTTTATCTTTAATAATATTTTATATGATGCAAAGGAATAAATATTTTTTCCTGTCCGAAATCCCGAGGAAAGAAATAAAAAAAATAAAAAAACTGTGACTTTTCGCATTAAAAGAGGCAAATTTGGTCACCTAGTGTAAATTCTGCCACTAGGAGAAGTTACGCGACCGGTTTTGCAACCATCTCGTTTTACCTCCGGGCCTAATATAGCACCCTGTTTCTGGGTTATATTTACATCATCTAACAGCGGGACAGGTGACGACACATTGTCAATAAAAAAACACAGGTAAGACAATCATCCAGGATGACTTTTTTTTTTTAATCTCTCCTCTTCTTTTCTCCAAAGGAGAGAGAGAGAGAAAGAAAGAAGGAACTGCAAGAAGGATACAAGGTACGATCGATGGGTGAATAAATAAACCAAAATAACTTTGCTGAGTTTTGTCGGTAACTCAAGGTAACAGAAGCGAAAAGAATTTTTAGCCATCTGGTTTATGAAAGAAAAAACTCTATAGGAAATACTCATCGTCACCTGCAAACTATGTGTCACAATCTTGAATTCGAGCCAAGGATGGTTTCATTTATTTATTATCATTCATTTCCATTTTTATTTTTTGAGTTTATTAAACCGTTTCGAATCGTTTATTTATGGAATTTCTCCATTAATTTTGTGAAATTCTTAAAGAATTTTCATTCAATTTTCTATTGTATATAACGTAGGAAAAGAGTTTACAGTATCTCTCCTACGTAACAAAAGGTCGAAGAGAATCGTCCGGTGATTTTCACGTGCTTGCCCTAATAAAAGTGCATAGGCTTTAAAAAAAGCCGTAGTTTTCGGTCAAACGACCCAAATTCCGGTTAAAATGTCTTCCACATTAAAATCGGGTCAGTCGAAAGAATATAAAAACTCTAAACCTTCTTCTGTCTTATCACATGACCCGAACCTCTTCTCTATGTAGAACAGGTGACCTACCCTGAGACGACGATGCCCTTAAAGCAACTGCATGTCGTCTGACCTTCGGGGCATTAAATACAATTGTACTGCATGGGAAAACGTTTTATAATTTGAACAAATTATTGCGTATCGCTTAAATGTTATCAATAGACAGATTATTTGCACTGTAGAATGCTTGTATGCAACTACAACCCTATTAGTCTACTAGACTTTAAAAAAAAAACAAATATATATATATATATATATATAAGATTTTTAGGTTATCTTCAAGGGCTTTTGTTGTTGTTTTTTCTTTTTTAAATTAAATTTTTAAAGATTCGTATCGATAAACCTAATACTTAAATGAAAAAAAGAAAAGGGATGGGATGATAATTTTACAAAGTTTATTTTTATAAGCTGCGGGTTATACAAAATATTTTTCTTTAGTCGACGTAATACGTAAATTGTGTAATTAAATGTTTATGTTTACATATCCTCTAGAATGAAAAGGGGTTAAGTGAGTTAATTAATGTCGTCCTTGACCCTTGGGAGTCTCGTAAAATTCCGCACTCTTATCAGCATCGTTATGTCCTTGTTAAATGTCTCCCAAATGAGGGAGGGTCGAGTATATCTAGTCAATTGAAGATAGCAGCGACTCATTTGTGTGAAGATGCCCTCCAAAAAATTAAATTGCCTATCAATTGGGGGTAGTGTAATAGAATAGTTGACATAAATGTCGAATTTCAATAAATTTAGCCTATGTTTTCGGATTAATGATTGTTATCTTTCTCCTTTAATTATCGAAATTTTTAAGAGGTAAAGAATTTAAATAAATTTATAAATTAAAAGTATTTATTTATTTATTTTTTCCCCTCTCTTTATATGCATGTATTTTACTGAATAATTAGAGAAAGTGCAAACTTTGAAAAACACATTAAAGATGTTTTTTTCGCTGCATTTTAATTACAATAAAAGTAATTATTTTTTGAGAATTTTTAAAATAAATATGAGAATATTTTAATATATTAAAATCTGAAATTATTATTCTAGAATAGAAATCCGGTTTTGTAAATGATATCCGAGTGGAGACGATGTCTCTTGTCAGTTATATTCTAGCATTAAAGGGCGATGCTTGCATTTTATATCAGAACATCAATGCCATCGTGTAAAGAAACGAACGAGGAAGTTCATTCCGAACACGAATACACAGGAAAATATCAGAGAAGAATAAATAATTAATGAATTATTCTAAGAAGCGGCTACCATAAATGTGCGAAGACCCGTCGTTTGACCCGTATAAACAATACGTAGGGAAATTCTCTTTCTCTTAAAAGGAAAAAAAAATTACATTTTTTGGCAGGAGTTCACTGTCGGAAGAAGTGAACTCCTACCCAAAAATTGGTTTGGCGGCCAGTCTAATGGGAACTCTTGAGAATGAACGAAACCAAGTTTTCTCACCGGCGTTACTGACCTACTTCGATTCCAGGTGGCGTTTGGTAGCAAATGACGTCACCGACGTCAGCACCCGAAGGCCAAAGAATTCGAATTGGTCTCTAGTAAGAATTTCATAAAAGTTATGCAATTCTTTCACAACGCGGATGTAATTAAAATAAAGTAAAGGTTTACTGATACAGAAAATACCTTTCCGAATTCTTGGAAACAATGTACTAACGTTTACGATACTTACACAGTAGGAGATCGAAAGCCTTTAAAACTGACCCCTCATTAAGGGATTATGGACCCTTGTAAGATGGTTGGAGTAAAGAAGAGGGGGCGGGTAGACCGTACCTCCTTCTTTAAGAATGGGAATCGTGGTGACAATGGACATTCATCAAAGACAGATCATTGTCGTTAGAAGTATACAAATGATCCCAAAATGTTGGCAGAATCCACGCCTGCGACCCCCCGCCAAAAAATCCCTCTAGGGTTGTCATTTAAAGTGGTTCGGTGTTTAAGACCACATACCTCATTTTTAAGGGACAATGGCGGACTACGACCGGGTCTAAATTATACTCTTTACATCAAATAACACCAATTTCCCCGAGTCCAGACTCCCGTTTTTCGGGTCGAACCCTCGACAGTTTAGCAACTTTGAATAATTACGTGTATAACAAAGACGAAAGATAACGACAATGGATAAATATCATAGAAAGTGAACGTTTTAAAAATTTATCAATTTTGGCAATCACTCAATAATAACGTTTAAGGAAAGAAAAACAAAGAAAAAAAAAAACAAAATGTCATCCTTGAAATCCCCTGGAGAACATGACAATTCGTGTAATACTATTTATTTGTGTCTATTGCGTTACATACCCTATCATTAACACGAATACAATAAATCGTATAACAATTATCCTAATTTAAACGTAAGTTCTAACGTTTAAAGTTATTTTCCATTGATTAAACTTGGCAAAGACTCGAGTTTAAATTGTTCTTTTTATATATATATAAATAAGAAGTGACGTTAACCTTTTACGAATCCATAATTAACCTTATTATCATATATAGAAAGGTGAAGATAACAGAAAAACGGGATTTTCTTTTCTCGTATACTCTAATCTTGTCATAAAAATTTCCTTAATAACCGGTTCGAAACCGTAACAATCGTCGATGATTAACAAGTGGCTCGAGTTTTGAACTTAATGACCATTCGACCTGACCTAAGACGATTTGACCTTTATTTGGAGAGGAATAAAGAATGCGGTCAACGATGATCCATTGTCAAGTATCAAGGATGATAACCTCGGAAAAATTAAAATCATATGAGAACCCAATGGACGAACTTTGTCTTACTTTAAAAACTATTTATTTGTTAATTTATATTTGATTGTTTATATTCTTTTGTATCAAGGTTCCGTACGATTGTTTATCGTATAGAGATTTTTCGATATGTAAACGACGTTATCTTCTTTTACATACATCAGATATGGATTCAAGCTATTGTCAATTCGGCGTAACTTGCAACATGGTGAAATGTGGGATTTAAAATGATTAAATTTGCAAATAATTTTGATAAAATGAATAAAACTAATTAAAAATAGGAATAATTTAAAAAGTAAGCTTTGCAAACCAAGTTTTCTCTGTCATTGTTTAGCATTACAAGTGAACGTTTCGTGCAAATTATACTGTTTTTTTTTTTAACTAAAAATGTATAATTTTCAGGAAAATTCTCCCAAGATTGTATTTTTATTAAAGAGGACGATACATGTATTATATTCTTTACGATAAGCGAAAAAATTCGATCTATTGTATATGGTTATGGCTGCCATTTCCAGGTGTGTGGTCAACAAAAGTAAATGAAGAGACGCCTTTCAGCGAAAGCTTAATGATGTCCTCAACGATGCAGACCCAAGCAGAAGCCGACCACACACGTTTCTAGGAGTCGTTCATCACTTCACACCTTGACGTTAATTCGTTTTCTACTTTTCTTCACTACTGTACTTTGGGCTCGATCCAAGCTGGAGGATTTTTCTATATTCTCGCATTCTCACCCTTTGCCCCTACTTGAACCTCATTCTATACTTAAAATACGTAACTGGAATACGTTGTTCTAAGAATTACGGTGTGAAATTTTCATATAGTCAGGCTGGTTTCGCCATCTAGCGGTGATTAATTAAAGCTCTAACGAGAACAATGCCATGGTATTCCTCAGTTTCTAAACACTTACATTCTTCACCATTCCCGTATTGGAAGTTAAATTTATATAGAAAAATATTGTTAATTTCGAAAAGAATTAAATATTAGACAGAATTCCACGAAAATAAAAAATAAAAATGAAAAATTTCGTCTAAATTCTCGTCCAACCATAAACCAATGTTCTACCAGCGTTAAAAAATATAAAAAAAAGGAGGGATAATCCAGACTAGATGAGCAATTTAAAGTAGTACCAACACCCCGATTCTGCTTCGATTGTCGTATACAATTGGCTCGATGCAACTTACAGCTAGCAAATGTGATTAAGGGGAGGAGATAATAAGTATTATCAAGCCCAATTTGCTCGAATAGTGGATACCTTCAAGCCATTTCAAGAAGGTGAGAATGATGATTTTTTGCGTTCGCATTTCTTAACGGCTTCTTCTCTTTGTTCTCACGGCAAATGTTATCCAATCCGTTTGCCTGTTATATAAATAAAAAATAAATAAATAAAAAAAAAACAACCCTCAGTCTCATTAAATATATGTTTTCTTAAATCACATTATAATAAAATGCTGTCCTCCTTCAGTTCGTACTCATTTATACGCTTTCTCTCTTACCTTGGTATTTTCCTTACCAATTATACAAAGTTTCTTTTTTTTTTAAATGGATAATTAGGCACGATAATTATGTCATTGATAGACAATAATCAGATAATCGTCTTTATCGTATAATAACACTAACTTAGCCAGTTTATAGACTTCGTGGAATGAAAAAAGAAAGAAAAAAAAAAGTGAATGAGAAAGCTTACGCATATCTTATGAATGAATGAATTTTTATCACGTTTTTTTTTACTATTTAACGCATTTAACCTGCAAAAGTATTCAGTACACAGCTTATATTTTGTATAAAGACATAAAATTTACAAAGTTTGAAAGAGTTTGTGCCATTCTAAATGTGTTGCAATGTGACAGATGCACAGAGCCATATGCGAAAGACGTGGGAATATATATTTTTTTTTTTTTTTTTACAATCGTACAATATCGAAACGAGTCGAATCTTTTACGACTTTTTCTTTGTAAAACCCAAAACATAAAAACTCAACCAAGCGTAGATTACACCAAGCATAATATCAAAATAAAATAATAAAAAAAAAACATTGTATGTGGGGGTGAAAAAAAGGAAATACTTTACGACTGCAAACTTTAAAGCCCCGGGGTAAAACTTTCACCATCCAACTGGCTTCTATTTACATTTTCCATTCAGTACAAACATCTGTTGTATTTTCTATACTTCAATTCGGTTATATCACTAGTAAAATGCCCTTCCCCAAGTCGTAATTAGATCGTTTATCTAATGTTTACGACCTCATTGAATAAGTTTGCTGGAAAATTGAAAGCCATCTGCACTCGTTTTATCTAGAAAATTCACCGCCCAAACTCACGTTTTGAAAATTATAAACTGAACTTTTTTCTTTTATTGCCGTATTAATTAACTGGTGTATTTAATTTAAATAACTTGCTTTATGTGTTACGAAAGTTACTAAGGGATGTAACTACATTTAGACTGATCGTGCCATCTGTCGTTAGAAAATTAAGACATATTTCGTCCTCCCCCTCGTCATTTTCGTTAGTTTTATTCAACTCGGCATAAATAATCCTTCCCTTTTAATTATACTTGCGTGTAAAATTATATATGCAATTTAATTATCAAATATTTCATATATAAAATTATCTTTATGCAATAATAAAAAGCAAGATATATTATTTTAAACTACTGTTTTTATAATAAAATATGTGAAATGTGTTGTATTAATAGATAAATTTAAGACCAGAAACATCAATTGTATACACACAATTTCATAACTTTTCGGTTACGTGAGACTTATCTGTCGAAAATTACGTCCAATATCATTATTTATTTAATAAAATTTGTTTCCTAACCCCACAGAAATACAGGAGGAGGCCTAGCTAAAAAGGTGCGAATATTCTTTCTCTAAGATTTCTGAATGTTTTCTAATACTATACAAACAAGTAATTACGGGCATTGCCTTAAAGTAAAGTCGTATGACCTCCAAAACCTGGCTGTCAATCACTTCTTGCCTTGTCCCCTCTGGATGAAGACGTACTGATGTACGTGTAATCGGTATTGTTTGTTCGTATATATTTTATACCCTTTTTAGTATATAAATGTTTCTCGCATGCTTTGTTATGCGGATGGTGCAGCGATTGAAAAAGTTCTTTTCAAACTTTTCCTAATAGTGCCACTCTAATTCTCGTGGCACTCTTACTTCTTTATCAGAGTTACGGTGCTGCTCAGCACTATATTTCGCGACATCCTTGAAGTGTCGTTGCGGCGACAGTGGTATCCCGGTTGAAACCACTGGGTTAAACTTTTAGTCTCTTTGAGGAACCCGGGATCGATCCTGAGAGTCGAAAAAAACCCAGGACTTTTTCGGAGTGTGACTATCTAGGATATGTTAGGTCCCTCTCATCGCACGGCGGTCCATTGTGGATCTGACCGAATTCATAATAGGCTTGATAAAAAAGCTCTCTTAGTGTTAATGAGGCAAAACGAGAATAAAAAACCTGAATTATTGGCCAATCAAATTTATGAGTTCCAAGTAAAGAGAAAGATACCGCGAAGGAAAGCAGAAGAAAAATCAGAAATTTCAAACTAATTTAACGTTCTGTTGAGTACGGCCAGGCCCATAAAGAAGTTGCTGGGTGATGAATGATTGGGCCCGATATATGTGGGACAAACCGTGCATGAAAAATTCCTGGGTTTCTCTTCCCGAATTTGATTTTGGATTCCCCAGAGCAAAAACCGCCGCTTCGGCCATCCCGCCGACTAATCAGTTTTGGTAACTTCCCCCGCTCTTTTTGCCCTGTTGGTACTAAAAAATGCCTTTCTTCCATACCCATCATAAAATTTGGCCAGGCCCACAATGCAGACAGCCAGAAATGAAGACGGAGCCCGAGATATCCGAGAAAGACCACTCATGAAAAAATTCCTGAGATCTGCGGACTTAAACCTGGGTCAATAAAAGTAATAGACGAAGGCCTTTACCGCCTTAGTCACCCGGGCATTAACAGAGTGGTAATTAGGAAAGATGTAGAATGTTGTTATTATTGAATCTTGTTTTTTTGTTGTTGTCCATTGATGTCACAATTCAGGGGAGTCCGTACATTGGGGCACTTGGAGAAGTGTCCTCTCCTTTGTCATCGAGTTGTCCTTTTCTTAATACCCAAAGGAGCTCTAAGGTTTCATTTTACTTTTAAACTAGCTTGTTAGGCCAAAGTTCGCCTGTGTTTATAAAGTACCCCTGGTAGTAATTGTTACACCTGGAGTTATTAATTAATCGTAAATTTCAAAAATATATGTAGTAAAACCAATTTTAAGAACATAATCAGAATACCTATTACTACCTGGAAAGCTTTTTCTGGTAAATAGAGAGTTTATAGAAAAATTATTACATTTAGTTTGATTTATTTGGTTACAGATAAGCGACACGTGGGCGATCTACCGAGAGGATGTCTCCCAGGAGGAGTTTTATGGCAATTTAGGTGTTTTGGAGTTTTATGAAAATTTTAAGAAAACCCGGAAAACTTTACGTGGCCAGCCCGTTGGCCATGTGCGAACTCATGACCAACAACTAACAGCGTAACAATTTCGATTCCATGTTGTGCTATGTGCTATCTATCAAATAATACAGCGAGTCTTCTTCGCGCTATATCATTGTCATAGTAATAAATTAAGTGAATATAATATATTTCTTGTTTTTTAAAATTATATATATATATTTTAATGAATTATACCACGTATTATTTTATTATTTTTAAAAGCATTTTTGGATATTGGAACTGGATTTACATGTAGCTGGTGTTACATGTAAATTCAGCAAATCCAATATGGACAAAAATTAATTAATATATAGAAATCCAATAAATATTTTGGGGTGGCATGTACGACGTTACCTAAGTTAGTGGTATATTAATGGAACTGCCGAGTTTCGTAGCAATTGGTCGAATGGCCTAGGAGTATATAGCGAACAAATAAACAAACATTCTCATTTATAGAAATAGAAGATTAATTACTCATTTTTATCACAGAAAACTTTTTACTGATGACAAAATTAAAATTAAAATATTTATTATTAACCGAAAATTTGTTCCAGAGAGTCGCGATTTTTCGGTCGAGTATCTAGGTACCACTGTATTTGATTTGACGGCCGGATCGCCGAGCAATTAAGGTGGCGGCCTACCTCTCTGGGGGACTCGGGATTAAATCCGGACGGGTTGAAAAATCCCCAGGAATTTTTCGGGGGAGTGGTCCGACCGGATATGTCGGTACCCTTCCCTCACCACCCAGCCTCCCCATTGTGGGCCGGACCGAACCCATTATGGGCTTGCTAATAGACGCCCTCTTAGTACCTACAGGGCGGAAAAAGTTTAAAAAATAATAATAATAATTGAAATCCAAATGAGAACATCTGAGATGCAAAAAAAAAAGTAAAAATTATAACAATTTGAATGACAGTCAAATTTTTTCCTTGTAAGTTTTCCTTTGGTAAAGCTAAGCTTGGTGCTTCAAAGCGAAATATAGAAATCAATAATAAAAAGAAAGCAAAAAAAAAAAAACCACATGGAGCTGGTGATCAAATTTAGACACGGATGGCCGAGTTGTTATGGCAGCAACCTACCACCATGAAGAACCCAGGATCGCATCCGGACGATTCGAAAACTGCAGGAATTTTTCGGGGATGATACGTCTGATCCCTTCTTTCTCCACCTGTCGTGGGCCTGGCCGAACCCATAACGGGAATATCAAAAATGCCCATTTAGTGTCCAGAGGGCGGTAAAAGTTTTAAAAAAATGTAATCCGCATACAGATTAAATTTAAAGAAAAAATATTTACTTTATAAATTAGGGCTGTGTACACACTAGGCGTTTTGCGTTGCGTTAAACGCGCGTTAGCAGCGTACACACCGCGCGTTAGCTCGGCGTTAGACGACCGTTTAGTGGAGCATACGAACTGGCTCAGTTTGGAAATGGACGTGAAAGTAATTGCTTGTGTGCCCCTCCTCCATCGTCGCTATAAAAGACGATGGCAGAGGCAAAGAGAATTTTGGGTTCACACGATATTACGAGATAGACTGACACATGGAATGTTTGCGACGTTGTATCCAAAACTAAGACAAAATAAACCCAAGTTTTTTAATTCTTTTAAAATATCTATAAAATCATTGGGCAATTGTTGGTCTCTTTTAGATTTCTTCAATAAATAGATCAGTATCGAAATGATCGTTCTCCATTTCGGCCAACGTACGTCCACTCTACCCGAAAACGCGCGATCGAATGTACAGTAACATGGCAGCACATATATCTCAAAGCGCTGGGCTGACGCCCGCAAAACGCGCGTTTTAAGAAAATTCTATAAACGCGCGTTTAACGCGTGCTTGGCCAAAAGCGCGCGTTTGAGCGTGTACGCCTATGCAGAACTCTTGGTTCGTTAAACGCGCGTTTGACGCGCGTTTAAAAACGCCTAGTGTGTACGCAGCCTAAGATTAAAAAATGCACATCAGATAAGAAAATAATCATATAAATTATATATACAGGTAATCCCCGTATAACACGGTGCTTTTATAGCACGGGTTCACTCTAACACGGTTCGGGAATTGGGTGAAACCCTCGTACAACATGAAATGTAATAAAGGGTGCGTTCTTTTATACCTCCGCGTAACTCCGCGCGAGCATTCTAATTGTTTTCGTGGCTACGAGTAATAGAATACGAAAATGATGCTATGTAAATAAAATATATAAACTGTTATAGCTATTCTAAAAGTATAAATATACTTTATAAAGTTTGTTTACCTATGTTAAAACATAATTTGAAGATTTATATTCACTATTATTTGTGAGAATCCAAAATATTTTACCTATTGTATAATTTGTTTTTGTCATTGATTTAAACCAATTTTTGCTAAAAAGGAATTCTAGTAGAGTTCCTTTTTAGCAATATAATACTTTCATTACAATACTTCCATGCCAGATACGCTTTTTGGTGACACATGTCGATGGCAGATGCCATTAGTGAGAACCATAACTTGAATTTCAAAAAATAAACAAAAATAAATACTTTTCAAATTTGTGATATTAAAGATTTAACCACCGGATGAGACTATCCGGTTGTCGCTCTCGTACTGTTCCCTCTTTTTCTGTTCTTTTCTTGTCCTTCTCTTGGGCTGTCTGAAGTCTTTACTTTTTAATAAGGACTTCAGCCAACCTTTTGCTCGCCAATTGTCAAACCAGATCCTTAGTTGCCACAGCCCACCAGTGCCGAGTAATCAAACCACTAAACACGAGGTTCATGGATCGCTAACGGATTGACCACGTGGCGTTTTCCCGGTTTTATTTACGTTTGTAACACTTAAATAGGAACCAGTTTCTCAAGAAATTGTTTCCGAGAAGTTTCTTTCTCCGCAGATCCCTCGCGAGTTGTATTGCTTTACATTAACAAATAACAACTTTAGTCATCATACCTTTCGGCCAACCAATAAGTCTTGATATTGATCTGTGACCATCCATCTCCAGCCGCCAATTCTGTAATCGGTAGTCGTATTATTACCGCACTATTACCATTGAAAAGAATACTTAGACCATTTAACTCAAAACCATTGCCCTATATGTTTTGTATTAATTAACCAGATATTATATAAACTTTCTTACAGTCGAGAAATTATTATATTCTCCACACTATATACAGTACAATTAATTATATTTACTGATTTTAGTGTGTGTAGCTTTTTTTCATCTGTACCTATGCGATTTCGACCTTTTAACAAAATGTGAAAAACAAAATTACTATCTATGTTAACAAAATTACATATGTTAAAGTTGGCATAAATCAGTGATGGGCAAACTTTTTAAAGAGCGGGCCAAAGGAAAAGAAGAAAACTTTAGGCGGGCCAATATAATTGTAACCTAGCGCTGCATCTGAAAATCCAGGTGGCGCTATAAAAACATGTGCAGGCCGTCCGCCATATTTCTTTTTCTCTCTTTCGGCTACGCTACGCACGACGAGTGGA
>NW_019384348.1:533755-542354 GCF_000671375.1 Centruroides sculpturatus
TGATGTCTCTAAAGTTCAGTGAATTCTTCGCAAAAAGAATAAGTTATCAGGAACACGTCAGAGATGAGTAGTCACGTGACCGAATAGCACCGACACATTGGAAGCGGACGCGTACGAAGAATGTGCCGTTCCGCGACGAAAACAAGCTTAAGCAATGGCGTCTTCGAACGGGTACACTCGATAAGTATTCCGACAATTTTTTGTTCATAGCATATTTTATATCGATCATTTCAACAAATTATACGTGTTTTGGAAATATTCGAGTGAAATTAGTCTAGATTTAGTTAATTTTATGGAAGTAAACCTCTCAAATAGCCGTACCCGTTAATCTGTACAAGTGCCGTTTTTACTAATATTTAGGTGTTCTATTGGTTATTGGGTCCGTTTAAAATAGTCGTGTGAATATTTACATTGGTAAAATAAATTAGTAATAAAATATTACGAACATAGTTTTAGTAAAAAGAGCTATAAATAATGCACTATTGTGGGGGATTATGGAAACATGGGAAAATGGGGGAGGCGAGTAAAAATTTTGAGAAAACTATGGACGTAATTTATGTCCGTGGATGGCCTCTACTAGAGTGTTTGATGCCACCTTTCGGTTGGCTCGTGCAAGAGAGATACCAAATGACTGTATATGTGAGCATAAAGAAAGGACACCAATTTTTGAAGATAGTATCATTCAAAAAATATATATAGAATAGTAACAATACATATTAGAAAGGAAAGTGAAGATTTTAAAAGGACCCAATAATTGATAGATCACCTAAATATTAAAAATGTATCTTTTTATTTTACGAATGTAAACTACGACATTATATATGGATCACCCAGAAAAAGTTCTGAATAGAGTGCTATAAACGAAAAATCACAAAACTACTTGTCGTCTACGTGCCGTTTGAGATGCTATTGCATAAGCTTGCAGTTGTTGCGGAGCAGCATGGCACATTAGACGATGGACGTGTACAATGTGTCGTGTGACCTTGCTTTTACATCACTTGGTCGTAAGACTGCATTGAAATGTCACACTCCCTTGCTACGTGACATCTGATGTGTTTCCAGAAAACTTATTCTTTCTATAGAAGAATTTGTTATTTTCACTATACTTGGCAGGCATCACATGAGAGAGCAGTGACATCTTATTCCTAATATGATTTATGTCTTCTGTGACTCCAATCAGCCTGTTGACTTAAGTTTGATAAACATTGCATTAGTTATATTTTTATAACACTAACATTCTATAACAAAATCCACCAAGTTAAGTTTGATTACAATGATTTGTTTTTCAAGATTAACTCCAGTAAAAACAGAACAAATAAGTAATTGAATTGAATTATTTTAAAATTCAGACTAAATGCTTAAAACTATAAATATTATCAAAATTTACAAATATGTTTTATATAACTAATCCCTTTAATTTTAAAATGTAAAGTTATATAACAATATATAAGTAAGATGTGTAACTAATGTTTGACTTTTATGTTTGGAAATAAAATGTTTTATTTAAAACAATTAATGCAACAAATGTTAAAGCAGCACTTCTCAAACCGTTTGTGATCATGGACCAGTTTTTCCCCCTCATTTCAATATCTCGTGGATCAATACTTTTGTGAAATTAAATAAAAATAATTATAAAATGGATTGGCACTGGCCTGTACATCCAGTTTGAGTAGCACTGTGTTAAGAACAGATGCAAAGTTCAATCAGTCAGGCAAAGGCAGTGTTTCCCAAAGTTGGGCCCACGGCCCACAGGTTGCAATTTGATTGTTAAGGGGGCAGTTCGAAAATTGACTTGTCCAGAGTTTAAGTTAACTGTATAGTTGCTGTATATGTTAGGGGGGGCATAGCACAAAAACGGTTGGGAAACACTGGGCAAAGATATTAGCTTTAAGTTAGTCCCTGAACTTTGTTTTTACTCATTTTTCTATGAATTGTTTTGTTGGTGTTTGTTAGTGAATAGTTAGACAAATCTTTCTATTTTATTTTATTGACTATATGAAACAACAAAGATAAAATGTCTTGCTTAATCATTTCAAGACATTTTATCTTTGTTGAAATCAACAATAATTCTATTATGATGTAGGTTATCATGATAAACATTAGTCAGATGCAACAAAAGACATCTACTGTCTTCATATAAATATTGCAAAAGAATGAATTTTTCTGTGAGAAGAATAAGGTGTTCAGAAACACATCTGAGATGTCACATGGCTGGGATAGTGATGTTTCAATGAATTGTGTGACCATGTGATGATAAAGCATGGTCACATGACATACTTTGTATCCATCTGCCCTTCAATATGTTTCTCTATGACAAGAAGCTTAAGCAATGGTATCTCAAACAGTCAGTATGTAGCCTTTGATTTTTTGTTTATAGCACTTTATACAGTAGAATCTCTTTTTAATGGATTGTGGAATAATGGAATTTTTCTCCAAGTCCCACCAAATCAATGTAATTTTACTTCCATTTAGTGGATCTGTAACTTGGAATAACATATTTTTCTAGCTCCATCTTCAGTAAACATTGCATTTTCTTTTTCAACTTTTAATTAATAATTGGATGTTTTCAGATACTGAACTTTAAAAAATACATCGCATGCAGTGCAAACTATGTGCATAATTGTCAGTTCTTGCTGCTAACGTTGCAGCTGTGCATCAGTATCCTCCTGTAGCATATTGATTAGTGGTGGGAAACTACTTCCAGCTTAACATTTTCAGATATCCATGTGTTTGCTAGAAAGATGTCTGGCAACTTGGGAATATTGCATATTGCATAACAATAACATTTTCTACTGACTGTGTCACTAAAAGAAGTCCAGAAACACTATCTCATTACCTTGAAAGAAAAGGTAAGAACGTATAATAATACAGGCTAGATTTGTAATTTTTGTCATGTCTAATTTTTTTTCTTGTAGACATTAAAGTTCAGCATTGTAATCTTTCCATATTGCAATCTTTTGAAGGTCCAGATCACACAGCTTGTTGAAAGCAAACTTCAAACAAAAAAAAGTTGAAATTGCCAGGGATGCACAACCTTTTTTGAAGAAGGGCCAAATTAGGATTAAGTTAATTGACTGGGGGCCGGACCTCCAAGTGATTAATGCGATGTCTGATGCAATTTGCGAGATTCTTTGTTGTATCGTCCGCGGCCCCATAAACATTGATAGGGGGCCGTATGTGGCCCACGGGCCGCAGGTTGTGCACCCCTGAAATTGCTAAGCAGTTTAATTTACCTACACAGACAGTCAATATGATTCTTAAAAACAGAGATTTTATGAGAAAGTGAAAAATCTGGCAGCATAGAAGCAAAGCAAGGCAAATTTGAAGAACTTTGATCTATTTTAATTAAGTGGATTTGTCAAGCATGTACAGCAGGTATTAGCATTGATGGCACTTTTGTTTGCCAGAGAGCCTTAGATGTTGCTGCAGAAATGGGAATCCAGAAGGAATTTAGTGCATCAAATGGATGGCTTGCAAAATTCAAAGAGACATGGTTTAGTATACAATAATATAAGTGGAGAAAGCAAGAGTGTAGACAATGTAATTGTTGAAATGTAGAAGAGGTCAGCTCTCAAAAATTTTGGGGAGATATGATCCATGAAGTGACCAGTTATGATGAGATGGGTCTTTTTTACATGATTTCAAACATTAACTTCTAAAGGGCAAACAATGTTTGTGGAAAAATTGCAAGGTGAGAATAATGTTGCTGCTTATGGTCAAAGAAGATGGCTCTGAGAAGTATCCCTTTCATGCTATTGGAAAATACAGAAATTCAAAATGTTTTAAGAAGGTCCACACCCTGCCTTGCAAGTATTGAAATAATAATAAATCTTGTATGACAAGTGAACTGTTTGAAGAGTTTCTTTGCTCATTTGATGACCACATGGCTCACAAAACAGGAAAGTAGCTCTGTTTCTAGATTGTCCTGTGCATCTGAATAGCATGCAGGTTCTGAGAAACATGGAGTTTTGTTTTTTCCTGCCTAACTGCACAAGCCATCTTCAGCCCTTTGATCTGGAACGATCTTTCAAACAGTGTTACTGAAAGTTGGTTGTCCGATGCACTTTGTATCAGACAACTTACTTTCTTCCAAATAGAAAAATTCTATCCAATATAAGACCAATCTTGCAAGTCATATAATTCACTATGTGCAAGGGAAGGTTAACTTCTCAGACAACTGCCAATTGTTTTTGCCATATGATCTTGATCATACATAAATGGTTTTATGTATAGTCAAGATCATGGTCAGTGCACTGATGCTATTGGTGAGCTCAAAATGGAGGGTGGTGATGCTGAAGAATAGCTGCAACTGGAGGAAGGTGATGGGAACAAATTGTGGGTGCAGATGTTAACTTTAATGAATTTGTAGAGTTTGATGATGCTCTTGTTACATCTGAACTATGTACAATTGAAGAATTGTATGAAGAGAGTCAGCAGGTTGACACGATTGAGGAGGAGCCTCCTGGTGAATATTTTAATATAGGCCCAAATGCAGTACTGAAATTTAGTGAGACTTAGTCTTTCCAAGTTGTGAAGACCTTCCTGAAAAATTTTAACATAAATAAACAGGCTGTACATAACATTGCTAATATTGAGTGGTGGTTGTACTCAATAGGCAGTAAAGCATCAAAACAAACCAAGACTGAGTTTTTTTAACATCATAAAAGTGCTTATAATGTATACAGTTTGTCAGCTTTGTTAAACACACACGAGTTATATTGTACAATCTTGTAATGTATGTTTATATAAAATAAAGGATAGAAATCTCAAGAGACTGAATAATTTTAAGTACAGGTATACCTCGCCTTACGTCGGTAATTGGTTCCAGGAAAACGACGTAAGTCGAATTTACCTGTCTCCGAATCTACTTATCACTAGGAAAGCATTTTAAATAATATATGGTTAATAAAAATCTATTTTAAGCTTACAAACAAATAAATTTTAGTTTTTAATATAGTACAAAAAAAGTAATCTAAATTTACGAATGCGTNATTTTTATCACAGAAAACTTTTTACTGATGACAAAATTAAAATAAAAATATTTATTATTAACCGAAAATTTGTTCCAGAGAGTCGCGATTTTTCGGTCGAGTATCTAGGTACCACTGTATTTGATTTGACGGCCGGATCGCCGAGCAATTAAGGTGGCGGCCTACCTCTCTGGGGGACTCGGGATTAAATCCGGACGGGTTGAAAAATCCCCAGGAATTTTTCGGGGGAGTGGTCCGACCGGATATGTCGGTACCCTTCCCTCACCACCCAGCCTCCCCATTGTGGGCCGGACCGAACCCATTATGGGCTTGCTAATAGACGCCCTCTTAGTACCTACAGGGCGGAAAAAGTTTAAAAAATAATAATAATAATTGAAATCCAAATGAGAACATCTGAGATGCAAAAAAAAAAGTAAAAATTATAACAATTTGAATGACAGTCAAATTTTTTCCTTGTAAGTTTTCCTTTGGTAAAGCTAAGCTTGGTGCTTCAAAGCGAAATATAGAAATCAATAATAAAAAGAAAGCAAAAAAAAAAAAACCACATGGAGCTGGTGATCAAATTTAGACACGGATGGCCGAGTTGTTATGGCAGCAACCTACCACCATGAAGAACCCAGGATCGCATCCGGACGATTCGAAAACTGCAGGAATTTTTCGGGGATGATACGTCTGATCCCTTCTTTCTCCACCTGTCGTGGGCCTGGCCGAACCCATAACGGGAATATCAAAAATGCCCATTTAGTGTCCAGAGGGCGGTAAAAGTTTTAAAAAAATGTAATCCGCATACAGATTAAATTTAAAGAAAAAATATTTACTTTATAAATTAGGGCTGTGTACACACTAGGCGTTTTGCGTTGCGTTAAACGCGCGTTAGCAGCGTACACACCGCGCGTTAGCTCGGCGTTAGACGACCGTTTAGTGGAGCATACGAACTGGCTCAGTTTGGAAATGGACGTGAAAGTAATTGCTTGTGTGCCCCTCCTCCATCGTCGCTATAAAAGACGATGGCAGAGGCAAAGAGAATTTTGGGTTCACACGATATTACGAGATAGACTGACACATGGAATGTTTGCGACGTTGTATCCAAAACTAAGACAAAATAAACCCAAGTTTTTTAATTCTTTTAAAATATCTATAAAATCATTGGGCAATTGTTGGTCTCTTTTAGATTTCTTCAATAAATAGATCAGTATCGAAATGATCGTTCTCCATTTCGGCCAACGTACGTCCACTCTACCCGAAAACGCGCGATCGAATGTACAGTAACATGGCAGCACATATATCTCAAAGCGCTCGGCTGACGCCCGCAAAATGCGCGATCGAATGTACAGTAACATGGCAGCACATATATCTCAAAGCGCTGGGCTGACGCCCGCAAAACGCGCGTTTTAAGAAAATTCTATAAACGCGCGTTTAACGCGTGCTTGGCCAAAAGCGCGCGTTTGAGCGTGTACGCCTATGCAGAACTCTTGGTTCGTTAAACGCGCGTTTGACGCGCGTTTAAAAACGCCTAGTGTGTACGCAGCCTAAGATTAAAAAATGCACATCAGATAAGAAAATAATCATATAAATTATATATACAGGTAATCCCCGTATAACACGGTGCTTTTATAGCACGGGTTCACTCTAACACGGTTCGGGAATTGGGTGAAACCCTCGTACAACATGAAATGTAATAAAGGGTGCGTTCTTTTATACCTCCGCGTAACTCCGCGCGAGCATTCTAATTGTTTTCGTGGCTATTTTGTACGCTCTTTCAACAAATAATCTATTTAATGGTTAAATTTTACAATTGGGACCCTTCTTTTGCCTCTAAAAGCTCATTTTAGAATTATAGATTCCTCCATCACGATACTATCGATAATGTGGGCGCCGCCATCTTTCTTTCACCGTCGTTCCTAAACGCCTACAAACAGCAGCGCACTCCCGTTGCAGAGTGACCGCTTTTAACGAACGCACCCAAAAATTGTTACCAGTTGATGATGCTCATGCTGAGATCATCATATAGTATGAATAATCCTCTGGTAAAATATTTACTCAAATAATAAATAAGTATTTTACCTATGAAAAAAATAAATAATAAATTTATGGGAATCAATAAAATGAATTTAACAGCATGTTTTTTAAATTTTGGAACCTAACCCCCCTTTTCGCACTAGTTCTTTGTTTCGTATAATACGGATTCGCATAACACGGCAATTTTTTTGGAACGTAACTCTCGTGTTATACGGGGTTTACCTGTATATTATAATAGAATAATCCAACTTAGTGACATAATGACGTCATTTATTTCTTAAATAATAGCACCAAAGTATTTTAATTTATTTAATATTAAAACTTTTACTTAATATAAATATTAAAAATTACGTTAAAAATATTTTACGTTTAAATTTAAATATTTCAATTTATTATTATTACAATTTTTTTATTTTTATTTCGTCACTTCGGTAAAAAGCCCCTGTTTAAAGTTAGTCATCCCCAGTTATTGACTCGGTGTTTTGCAGTTAGTCCACTTGTGTTCGTGAAGAAAAGATATCTTTTTTTGAGGTAATATTTACGATAAATAATAAAATCTTAATAGTAAATACGTTTATAAACTAAAATAGACGGTTATAAATATTGGAAATAAAAATTTCATTCGCTTACATAAAGAATTATTAAGTCCCTTGTTTGGAGCATCGATCGCCATCTTGGAAATGATGTTCGTATCCTTTAGATTTTTATGAATTTACATGAAATATATTTGACGAATATTTATCAACGTTACGTTCTAAACATTATCAATCGTGAAATTCCTACAGGTAAATGATCTATAGGTATTTAAGTCAAGCTGTGACATTCGCCTTTGTCAACCTTTTATTACATTAATTCATAAATTGAGGATATGTAAACAAAAAAAATGCTGTTATGATGATGCTTGTATGCTTTTACACCACACAATTGTATACCCATAAAATTAACTAACAAAAAAAAAAAAACACTGAGAAAGAACCGTTATTTTTGTCTGTAATAATGCACTTCGAGGTCTGCGATTTGAATAGAAACCAAACAGAATAATGAATATTTGAAAAATTAAAAAAAAAATGTTTACTGTTATAAAGTAAAACATTAAAGAACTTTAGCAATTTGAATGTCTATAATGGAAAGTGGTAAATATTTGGTACATTTATAGAAGTGAATGAGTGTCGGAACTATTCGATAATTTGTAGATTGGTACGGTGCTTCGTAAATTATAATGAAATATGTGAAGTCTGACGACGTAATAAACTGGCAAAGTTCAGTGAATTCTTCGCAAAAAGAATAAGTTATCAGGAACACGTCAGAGATGAGTAGTCACGTGACCGAATAGCACCGACACATTGGAAGCGGACGCGTACGAAGAATGTGCCGTTCCACGACGAAAACAAGCTTAAGCAATGGCGTCTTCGAACGGGTACACTCGATAAGTATTCCGACAATTTTTTGTTCATAGCATATTTTATATCGATCATTTCAACAAATTATACGTGTTTTGGAAATATTCGAGTGAAATTAGTCTAGATTTAGTTAATTTTATGGAAGTAAACCTCTCAAATAGCCGTACCCGTTAATCTGTACAAGTGCCG
>NW_019384348.1:543793-587502 GCF_000671375.1 Centruroides sculpturatus
CGACGTAAGTCGAATTTACCTGTCTCCGAATCTACTTATCACTAGGAAAGCATTTTAAATAATATATGGTTAATAAAAATCTATTTTAAGCTTACAAACAAATAAATTTTAGTTTTTAATATAGTACAAAAAAAGTAATCTAAATTTACGAATGCGTGTACTGTAAATACAGTACATACTTGTATATATTTTAATATGATTTTATGTGCTTTAAACGTTTATCTAGTGATATTACGACTTCAATATTTGTGGCGGACAGACGTAAAGTCGAATAAAATGACTTAAACTTGATTTTTATTTTTCTATATACTTTTTTAACAAGCGACGTATAATCGGGAACGACGTAACTCGAAACTGACGTAAGTCGAGGTATGCCTGTATATGCGTTTCTTTTTGTAGGGGGTTAAAAAGAAAATTTTTTGAATAATGGATATTTTCCTAGAAGTGGGAAATCTGTTGTTTGCAATATAATGGATTTTTGGAACAATGATTTTCAGCACTCCCAAGCAATCCATTAAAATGAGATTCTACTGTATATGCGGGTTGCCCAAAAAAATTGTTCTAGAAATGTCTATTAAATATGTGTCTGTTTAAATTAAAATGCATCATAATGGGAAAATCCCATATAAACATGGGTTCTATTGTCAGTATTTAAACAATTGTGATTGTGTCCTGTACACAACCCTCCCAATTTTTTTTGACCTGCATGACATTTGGTTAATTCATTGCACTCAGTTGATGCTGTGGGGGGAGGCAAAGAACTGTCAGTTGGCTTAACCTGTCCTCCGTTGTTCCTGAAAATATTCATGTTGATCTCATTGATCTGCATGAGTGATCCCGAATATTTTCATGTTTACATTGGAACATTTTTTATGCTAAATGTCGCTATGCGTCACAATTTTTATGTTAAAACAAACTTTTAAAATTTAATTTTTTTTGTTTCTATATTATTCAATATATTTATTTTGTTTGTGCAACATAAAAAAATAATTTTTAATGATACAGTAAGCACGATTATTATTTTAAAAAAAATTAGGCTTAACATCGACGAAAATTCAACGTGGCGTCACAGGCAACAAATAAAAATTTCAACATCGAATAGGTTAATGATATTGTGCACAGAACATTTTGGGATGCATGGCAGACCTCGTGCAATTTATGTATTTTTATTTGTTGTCATCTTTGCTACTGGCCACATACAGTATATGTAGATAATAATCCTGCCAATTTTGACATATTGATGAGCTGTGATGATTTCTCTCTAACTGCAAATTTTCATCTTCAGATGGCCTGCAGAATTTTGAAAGTATACCAAAACATCACCATAGAGTTAAGATTGGGTTTTCAAAATCGCCATTAATAACCACCTGCTTTCCCACTGAAATTCCACTGCTTCCACCATAAGTTTCAGGAAAGGATGAGAAGAAATGTAACGATTCAAATATACGAGTGCTAAGATTGCTTTTCTTTTAACTTAGTGCTCGTATATTTGAACATAAGACTAGACAAGAAGCATATCGCATAATTCAAATGTAATGATCTTGAATGGGTCTGTGCTGTACCAAAAATGCATGCTATAAGCGATTTCTTCCTCTCATGGAGTGTGTGATGTTTTTCTGTTTAAATTATTTTGAATTTGTTGCCTCTTCACTTTAAGAAAATTTAATTTTTAACATATGAATTTTTTTATTATTTAAAAAATGTACAAATTAAATTAAATCATGAAGTTTTTTATATGACATAGCTAATTATGTAATTGATTTTATGCAAAGTTTTTCATTTTTTGACAGTGACTAAAGTGATATTTTAATTAAAAAAATTTATATAATTGTGTACAAAATGGGCTGAAATAGACTTGGCCGAATAATTACATAATGGAAAGTGGAAATGCAGAGGCATTAATAAGGAATAATGTTATAATCGGTCAGGAAAAATTGGGGAATCACAGATGGAATTACCCGTATGGATCCTGTAATAATTTCATGTAAAGTACTTTATTTATATTACATCCAAAATTTAGGATTTTTATTTAGTTATTAATGAAATTTTCTACACATCATTTATGTATATTGTGATATTATTATAAAATATTTTCTATCATTTAGTTTTTTGTCTATTTTGAAAAGACTTCATGGCACTTTTCATTTTTAACTTCTAAATATTAAAAAAGAAAAACTTACATGTACACATAATCCAACTTCACTAACTTTATCTAAAATTTGCATTATCAAATTTTTTAATTCACAGCCATTTGTACTACCAGTAATATGAATGGCTGCAATCTGTTTCTAATTTATATTATTTCCACGTAAAAGAACAGCTGTCAAATGATTTTCAATATGGGTATTTCATAAAATAAAGGTACCAATAAAAGTGTTGTTTTGTCATAATCTAGATTTTCTCATATTTCCATTTCATCTATACTCAACGCTCAATCTCTTCAAAAGGCAGTCATGGATTCAACATTAGTTTTTCAAAACTACATCTTGGAGTATTCCAAACTGAACTTTCCATGATGATGCTTATCAAGTGTGCTATATTATGGAATAGAAAAGTTCATGAAATAAAAAATTATATCACTTTCTTCCTAATACAAATCTTAATTTCAATCCTTTCATAATCCCTTCTTCAGACTACTTTTAAAAAAATTTTTTGCACTAATATTAATAATTTGTTCTTCAAATAAAAACGTCTGACAATTTCATATTTATAATAAACAAAGACCTACTTACTCGTGCCTCTAACTGGTGTGTAGAAATACAAAAATAAATAATTTTGTAAAAACAAACGTTTTCCGAACACCTTCCGTGTCCTCCTCCAGGTAAAACGGTTGGATTCCTTATTCCCGAACACAGTCACGCAGTTTTTTAAAAGGAGAAATTCAAACGATGTTTCTATTGCGCATGCGTTGTATCTGTCATGTTCCTTTCATTCGGCATTGCATTTACTCTTCTCTTGTGTGTCTGATGTATTATTTTTATTATGTCCTCGTGTAACCTCCTACACCAACCACATTCTTAGTAATCATTATGTAATAAGGCTTGCCAAGCTAACGAAAGAGACATTTCTTCTCGGGAGTTAATGTGCGTAGATGTAGTGTGCGCCTTATATATTTCCATCGCTTCTAGCCATTTGAGGTGTTTCGTGCGTTTTGTTTTGACTACTAACGATGCCCCTGCAAAATCCACATTGATGCCCGGTTCTGACGCATAAATCGCGAGTGACGTGGTGGCTCTCCGTGATTTAGGAGTTGGCATAATCAGTATTGCACACGGACATTCAAACAGCTAGTGGCACACCTGCACACCATCAAACCAGAGTTAAGAAAATGGACAACCAGCCAACAGAAAAACTGGAAAGAAGAAATAGTACTTGCCCGACCAAGGACTGGACACAACACACAACTATCTAATAACAAAGGGTATCCAACCGATATGCTCAACTTGCCACACCCCTTTACCATTCAATATTACTAACATGTCTTCAGTACAAAACAGATAGAGAATGCTACTTTTGACAACATACATCTTTAGACAACCAAGCTCTATGGAATATACTAGACAATAATGGACAAATCCAACCTATAATGGCATATCTGAAGGCAGTAAACTTCTGTACAGAACTCTAGAACATACAACAGAACAATTATGACATATGTTGCCAGATCTTTTAGGTCTTAATAACTGGCTGGCATTCTTGCCTACCTAAGCTTTTGTGCCACAAAAATCCAATTCAACCAACCAACCAGAAACTGTTTAAAGTAAAAGATCAGTGAATTTACACTTATTTTAATTGATTCCTGGATTGAAGATTGTGGTGATGATTCATATGAATGACTGGTGAATGATACAGATATTAATGATAATTTTCAAGTCTTAACTAATGAGATTGTGGCATTTATGAGTGAAACTAGTGACTGCTGAAAATGAAACTGATGAAGACGATGAAAGCAAGAACAACAAAACAGTCTGGTGCACACTAAAACATTTGCTGAATTGCTGCTACTAAAAAAGGATTTGGAGCCTATTAGTGGCTGAATAGATACTATCACTGAACACTGGTAGTTGGTTGTGAGTTTGCACTGTACCAATGGACTGAACATGTGGAAGCTCATTTTCTTCACATGTTTAACATCTAAATAGAGGCTAGTTTTCCATAGAAAGTTATCCTAGGAGACAGATTGCCTATGTTTAGTATTGTTACATTGCTATATCCCACTAAACCAGTGATTACCAAATTTTTTCAATCCACTGCCCCCTTTGTTTCATAAAGTTATACCCAACACCCCCTAACCCATTTTCTCTTGTGTGAGAAAGAGTTAGAAAAGTTTTCCTAAGAATATTTCCATGAATCTAACACTTTGTGCCCTTACCGTACATTGTTCTTAACATCTGGAAACCATTAAACGCAATGTTTCTTCATATCAGTTTAACAGAGAAAAGGGAACAGCTTTCAGTGACCCCAATTTTGCCTTTGGTCACTGTTCAGTACCCTGCCTCCAGCGCTCCCTAGATTTACTCATTGCCCACTTTGAGAAATGCTGCACTAAACCAATCAAACATATCTGGATCTAACAAGAAAGGAATGAAGTTTACCTTTTGTGTAAAGGCAATAAGCAATTATTTATTTTATCCTATTTATATTATTTATTGTAATGAAGATGTTTTTCATTGAGTTTTTAGTAGGTTTTGTTTTACTGTTGTCTTTTCTTGTGTACAACCTGCAATGGTGTATATTTCACAGGAAATTTCTATAATGAAACTAAAACCTTTACATAGCCTACTCCATTCAAGACATTCCTATTTTCAGTACTATATTAGAGGAAACTAGAAAGTACTTACCCAGCAGTATGAGCAATTAGGAACAGTTTTAAATGATGAATTGATAGCACTTAAAGATGGTCAGCTCTTCATTATCAGATTTTGTAATGCTTGAGTATTTTATTGCACCAAAAGATAAGTTCCTTTTATGCAATTTCCTGACAAAATAAAGAAGAAAAGTGAAGATGATTTACCACTGTTGATATCAGCTTTTAAGTTTTCTCTATAAAAATAAAAACTTATGCTTGGTCATGCAATGATTGCTTAAGCAGAAAAAGCAGCCTCTCCAGATGCTTTAAAAATATTTTCAAACTAATTTCCACTGGCCTCTCAGCATCTGCTCTGCTCAAATTTAGGAAGATATTTTGTGAAGCACTTAATGCAATGCTGAAAGTGGGAACATTCCAACTGTATACTCAGTATCTATGGAAACAGCCATAACTTCATAGGCATGACTTCCATGAGTGAAACTTAAAATTGGCATATAACCTGTATCCCCTTTCAAATTACCTTTTTAAACAACTTTTTGGTTGCAAGACTTCTTTTAATCTGTTTTCAATATTTGTCGTTTTTAAGGATGCATGTGTTTGATATGAGTGGTCCCATCTTTTTTTTTTTTTTTTTTTTTTTTTTTGTGAAATTTTTGTAGTTTCAATAAATACACAATTTTTACCATTCTATAAAATAAAATTTTTCTAATAGAATGCTTTACATATTGAAATTAATAATTTTACAAATTAATATTTTAGTCACCATGGGAACTAGAGTTTATATAGGACGTCTCAGTTATGATATCCGAGAAAGAGATTTAGAGAAGTTTTTCAAAGGTTATGGACGAATAAGAGAAATACTTATCAAAAATGGATTTGGTTTTGTGGTATGTATTATTTAAAATAAATTTTTTATTTTTTGAAACTTAAAATTAATAGAATTGTTTTGTGCTTTTAGGAATTTGATGATTATAGAGATGCTGATGATGCAGTTTATGAACTTAATGGAAAAGACTTGTTAGGAGAACGGTATGTTTTAAAAAATTTATTTTATTGTGTGTGATGTATAGGACAAGAAATAGACAAATTAAAATTGTTTAAATGTATTAAAATATTAGTTGGGTAGAAATAAATTTGCATTATGACACACTAAGGACTGCAAATTTACCAACTTTTTTATTATAATTGATAAAAGAATAAATTTTCAAAGATATTACCAGTTTATTTTGAGTCCAAATGTGAAAATTAGCACATTAGTGAATGTTTAGTTGCTGATTTACTATCTAATGGTAATTAAGCAATCATTAGTTTGTCTAATTGAATTCCTTTCATTCTATTCAGAAAAGCAAGTTACATTTCCTGAAAAATAGAGCATACTGTATTTTCTTAGTTGCTGTGATTAAAAAGGTGCCATTGTGAGCACACTCCTTCAGATAAATATGTTCCATTTTTCAACTAAAATGTTGCTTAACTAAAATTGCCATTTTGCACTAGGTATTATGGGTAAAGAAACAAATTACCAAACTGTCCAGCATTGTGCTATAATACAGCATTTTCCAGACTTAGAAGCCGTCCATAAATTACTTAATGTATTTTGGGGTGGGTGGGGTCAAGGATTTCTTACGATTTCTTACTTGGGTAGGGGTAATAGATCTTGTCTTAGGTAATATTCTTATTTTTATTTTTTGATCTCATTGAATGGTGGCGTTTTGAATTTGGCTTCAATTTGGCAGTTTCTATTAAGAACGCTCATTGTCTTGTGACGTCATAGAGTAATAACACTAGCAGATTCACGCACTACACATTTTTTGTCATGGGAAAAAGGCCATGTGGTGGTTTCTCTCTTGTTTTTTATTAGAATAAGTGCATCAATCCTATGGGTGTATAACACTAAGAATACATAAACCAAAATACATGATAAAAAGTAAACATAAAATTAGTATTTGGATTTTAGTGAAAACTAAAATGTAAAACTAGAAATTAGAAATTATAAATAGTCTTTTCTTCCATATTTTTTGAATATAATTGTAAAAAGCATCAAACAGTGGTTTCTGAACAAGCTTATTGAGTGGATATGGCCACCTGAAACCAAGCGTAAAAATTTCTAATTTCAGAATAAGTCTATCTTGATCGTAAATTGGACAATGATAGATCATATGGTCGACGGTGTCTAGGTTTTCTGTAGGGCAAAAGCAAGAAGCAGTTTCTGCCTGGTTATACATTGCCAGGTAGCTTCTAAAATTATCATGCACAGTAAGTAGTTGAGCAGTATTAAATCTCTAAGTAGTGATGAGAAGCTATATTCAACACTAGGAAATTAAAGTGTTGTTGTTCTACCAGTTTTACTGCTCAACTACTTTTACTGATTCCACTTTTGTATAGCGTTGTCTATAATTTTTAAGGCTGCTACGTGAGAGAGGGATGTGAGTGTAGTCCAAGTCAGTGTCTTTTGTAGCTGACTTAGCCTCAAAGTAGGCTTTTTCATTTCCTAGTATGCCAGTATGGCCAGGAACAAATATAGAAGTTATCTTATTTACATGATTTTTAATATGGCGCTGGATATATGCGATTTTATTGCTATTGCAATTGGGATTTAATAGAGTTTTTAGGACAGACTGATTATCACTGTAAATGTTGATAGACAGAGTTTTGTTTGGTAGTGAAGTGGCCCACTGAACAGCTTGGTAGTCATCATCATCCTCAGCTTGATAGATGAAGGTATGTGGGAGATATATTTTTAGCAAAATATGTCAGTTTGGAGGAAGATACAGATACTTGAGCCAACAAGAAGGGAGCTTATGGACCCATCTGTGTAGATATTAATGTCTGCATGATTATCCATGGAGGAAGCAAATGACACCAAATAACCTTGTTTACAGGATGATGATCAGAGATAGTAGGGTAATTGCAGTGTGGTAGCATATGAACAGATGTAGATAGGAGTACAGATCGTTGTTGAGCCTTGACATTTGTAGTTCTGATGTAGTAGTTTAGAACCTTTTCTACAATACATAGTGGCAAAGGAAGGAGCTCTGCTGCTATCAGAGAGGCATTAGTAAAAACAGTTCTGCAGCACTTTGAAATTCTGATGGCAAACTGGCTTTGAAGAGAGAGTAATTTACTTGCTACTGAATTTTTACTAGTTATATGACCACAGCCAGAGGCCGTGTAAAGTAGTATTGGTTGTATTGCCCCATTATATAGAGTTTTATAAGCTTTATTATTTAGTCCCCAGGTGCACCTAGCACATTTCAGCAACATGTAGTTTATTTTCTTGACCTTAGCCAAGATATAATCAATATGGCAACAGAATATGGTTTTTCTCTATTTTCTCTGGTTTTATTTTGTATGACGTTTCTGTTTACACGTGCACTAGCTAGTTGATCTGGCAGTTTTTTTTGTCTTTTGCGAAAATTAAAATTAATATAAAAATAAATATTATGACGTTGATTAATGATAATAATAATAATGTTAATAATTAAAAAATAACGTTCTTAAAGTAAATTGTTCATTTGAATTCATTAAATTTTTATATTTTAAAATTTGTTCACATAAAGTCTTTTACAAATAATAGTACTTACATATTAATTAACTAATTAATAATTATATATTTTTAACCTAAGGTTTTTAGGGTTTCATAAAAAATTGTAAAACAAATTCTTTTGAAGAACTATTATACTTTTTTTTGTTTAATGTATATTGCATTTAATGTAGAATGTATTGTATTTTTAATTTTATGTAGTTCTTGTTTTTTGTATTTGTTAATTTTGGGGACCTATCAATTGTCATTTTGGACTTTTTTATTTACTTGTAAAAATAAATAATGTATCAAACATACATAAATATGTTTGATAATTACAAAATCATTCTCAACTCATTTAACTCATTTCTTAAAAAGTATTATTTAAATTTACAGTGTATTAAATCAATAGAAAACAATGGCAATTTTAATAAAGAAAACAATAAAAAATGTATTTTGTTGTCTAGTTGATAGTGTTCCTGTTGAGGTGCACTGCTGATTCAAATAACTGGTCACTTAAAAAATAGTTATAAAATAAACAAAATGCATTTGATTTATTAGCTTTAAAAATGTTTTAAAAGATGTACCTTATAATTTCAGTTGCAGAATCTTAGTGCTCCATGGAGCTCACTTTGGGAAATGTTGATGTAATATACAGGCACTCAGTGCCAGGAAAAACTCTTTAGCAGTTTGACTAATTAGTTGTGAAAAATGTTAGTTAAATTTAGAAAACCAGAACAATCCTATTTGCTGGTAATCCAATTTACCAGTAATGCAATCCTTATGGTATTTCATATTTATAATTTGAAATAATTTTTGTAAGAATCATTAGCTTTTAACTATTCTAAATCTTCAAACTTATTATCTAATACAAAGCAACCCTTATACTTCCAGACAATGGGACATTGAGTAGAAATGACAGGTCAGCTGGGTTCACTTCGTTATACTTTTTGAGTAGCTTAAAATATTCATATGAGAGTCACTATTGATAATGTACTAAAATAAGCTAACTAGATTGTAATATTCACAAAAATAGATTCATTTAAACAATCGTTTATAATTTTAATAATATATATCTAAGATTAATTTCCTGCAAAATTTTGTTACATATGAAACTGAATTTTTTCATTAGAGTCACTGTGGAACATGCACGTGGTCCACCTCGTGGAAATGATCTTTGGGGTAACAGAAATAGAGGAAGACGAGGTCCTCCACAAAGAAGGCGCACTGGAAGGGATAGGTAAATTTTATAAATCATTTTTCTATTATTTTATGTTGTATTTCCACTTTCAGTAGCACAAATGAGAATTGCTCAATTTTGGTAAATTGATATATAAATTTTTTGTTAAACTCTTGAAATTGTTGTCATATACAAATCATAGTATATGTTAATTATTTACAATTAAATAATTTAGATATTTTTTCTTTTAACATAGTCATTTATTTTTAATTATCATTTTTATTATGTAAAGATACATAACAGACCAAAAATCCTAATTTTTATATTCCCTATTTTATATTAGAAACATTCATAAAGCCTATTACTATGATAGTACCAATTTGTATTGATAGTAGAATGCTATAGTATGCTCTTACTGTCATTTGCATCAGTGATGCATAGTTGATATCAGCTGTTGGAAATGGTGGTGTCCTGTACATTTATTCTGAATTTTTATTTTATTTATCTTTGTTAAATAAGTTCACCGAATACAACTTTTACTTGAAAATATTTACATTGATCTGTAGGAGTTATGGTAAGGGTACATAGTGGTTGGTAAGAGATGTTTATTGTGATAAAGGTTCTGATTTGATGTCTACATGAGTTGACTCCTAGTTTTGAAGAGAAAAGCAAAGCCAGCTTATAAGCCATCATATCTGATAGTTTACTCTCTTAAAAATAAAAATTACATTGATAATTTTGAATTTTTTTTCACACAAACAAGATTTTAGATCTTTATATTGTTGTTGCATTATTTCATATATACACTTCTAATATAGGATGTACCTTAAATATATTATAAGTAAAATTACATAAATGAAAAATATATTTCAGTCGATATGGACCACCTACAAGAACAGATTATCGTCTAATAGTAGAAAACCTTAGTAGCAGAGTGAGCTGGCAAGTAAGTAGTATTACATTATTAAAAAAAGAATAAAGAGGTTTTATTTATATTGATAAGAGAATTTTTATAATTTTTCCAAACAAAGTTAAATTTTTTTAAAACTGCTGATATGAATTAAATGCCCAGATATTTTTGTCATTTAAAATCACTTTTATTAGCTATTAAAACATCTTTTGAAATCAAAATTACTCATCTTATAGGATTTAATCTAAATATAAATTTTTAATTTTTAATATTAAGAAATATGGGGAATTTTGGGAGACTGCAAATGAATCGGAAGAAAAAGTGGGTATGGTTTAATATTATATTAACCCCTTCAGTACTTCATAAATGAGTTTTTAAATATTTTTTATTCAAGTAATGAAGGGTTTAATTGTGAATGAGTGATACATAATTTGGTGGTCGTGTTTTAAAGTTTTTTTTAAATATGTGTATAAAACATTGTAATTCTTGAGTTTGTCATTTGTCTATAACTGTGTCTTGATGACCCATAAATTTAAAAACAGTTCACTTATACGGCTTGTAATTTTATAAAATGAACTGTTATTTAGTCATATTAAATCATGCCCATGTTTATTTAAATATATGGCTGCATAAGATACTTATGCTCTAGAGCATTTCAGCAAAGCTCTATGGGTAAGCCATATTTAGTAGTATTAGCTTTAGAAGAAAAATTCTCTTTCGATCTAAAACAATGTAATGTTTCTTTCATACAAGATCCTAACGTGTAGAACGCACCGTCCATCCGTTGAGGTTTGTGCGTTTCACTGTGGGTCGTTGAGTGGTTGGCTTACCCAGTGACTCCTACATTATGAAAAATCAGGCTTCGAAATGAAAAGTACCAAACACCCATAAGTTTGAGGGCAAGGTCGCGCAAGGTGTTGCAGATACCAAACTGGCAGGTATCAGGTTGAATTATTGCCACCTTTCTTGAGCCTACAGACATGACCGTCCACCATCATGAATTCCGGTGGCTGACAGGAACCTGCCAAACCCCCCTTAAATGTGTCGAGTTCGAGTGGAAGCTGGATATCAGGGCCGCCTTTCCACGTATATAACCAGTAGTTGGTCTGGGTTCCAGTCACCTTGGCTTCCTTTCCATATTTGGCGTATCCCAGTTCTTGTGGTGTCGAACTCTGGTGCCTCTTGCATGGCCCAATTCTATATCATAGCAACAGGTAAATGTTTAAAAAGAGTTTTCTTTTATCAATAAGTATGAAATTCCATTTTAATTATAATGTATGCATGATTGCTATATTATAGTATTTCCTTTTTTTTTTATTTAAAAAAAAATTGCAGGTTATGCTGCACTGGTTCATAAAATATTTGTATATACAGGGTATTTCACAAGAGTTCCCGTATCCTTGCTTTTTCTCTCCTCTCTCAATGCTTCAGATCATTTCATTTCTTTTATGTGAAATATTTGAAATGAAATATATAATACAATGACCAATCTCCAGTTAAGATTTCTAAATTTAAATCTCATTTACTTACAGAATATTTTTTATAGAAAATTGTTTAATGTGAGATTATTTTAAATTTTTATCCCAAAAGAAATCTGTTGTGTACAATATGTATAATCATTTTATATGGTATTGGTTTTTTTTTTGGTCCAATCTTTTGTATGCTAGAAATGCCATTCTTTTGATAAGGATAACATATCTTTATGCAAAATACATAAAATAGTAATGTAAAAAAATTTAGTTTTATGGAATACTCAGCAACATTTTATCTATATAAAGATAATGTCTTCTGAATATTGGTTTTTGTTTTTCATTAAAATATTATTACAATGGCAAGATGTTAAGGTTCATTTGGGTATGTAGAATATTTTCAAATGTATTTTAACAATGTACATTCTTTTTGATAGTCCAGATGTGAGAATTGAAACAGCTAGGAATAATTGTTAATTAAAATACTTCAATAAATGCGAATTTTGAAAATTATAAGGTGGCAGTACACTGAGGGAATAAATTAAGATTATTTAGACTGTATAATTTAATGAAACACTTTTTAAAAATACACTCCATAAACTAATTTTGTATTGATTATTATAGTTTAATGCTAAATCCAAATTTTTTGTATATAAAATTGAAGTATTTTCTTGCAAATGTAAAATTACTTAATTTCCATATAAAATTTATTTTAATGTGATTGTTTTTAAAGTATTATCTTTCTAAAAATTCTTTTTATTATAATATGATATTTATATAGTGTTTAACAAAAGCTCCAATACTATATAGATAGGATGTTTTTTGAGGTAATTAAGTTTTTATCTGTTTCATAATAAAGAACAAATTTGAAATTTTTTAGAAATGATAGAGAAAAAGATTATTTAATTAAACAGATTTAAATTTGGAAATCAAAAGATGGTGTTAATTGGGTTATTTCATCTCAAATAAATGACAAATGAAAAAAACGAAAGCATTAACAGGGAATGAGAGTTCAGGAATTTTGTGAAAAACACTCTGTATTTATAGTCAATAAAGTAATTATTCATATATCTTTGGAAAAATCCACTTTTAATTCACCAAAGACAAATTACAAAGGATATATATATAAAACCTTATTGTCATAACTCATCATGCAAAAAGTAATTCAGACAAAAAGAATCGAAAATATAAAACTATCCACTTAAAAAAAAGGCATTTCTTTTTGTAATGATGAAACATATTATATCAGACTTCAATTAATCATATTTTAATTGAGCTTTAATTTCTTTTATTTCTTCCAACTTAGAAGATACAAAAGTAGCTTTTAGTGCAGAGAAAGAAAATTGTTTGAGTTTTGCAGAATGAAACTTTCAAGCTTTTCTTTCTCTATACTCTGTAATTGAAATTTAGTGACTGCATTTTGTTAGTAATAAACAGAATATCTCTTCACATTCGTTAAATTAATAGGGAAAAATTGGTAATTTTGGATGTGATGTGTATGGAAGTTCTGTTGTAGAAAAAATTTCCAATTGTAATCATACAAGTTACAGTTTAGAATTTCATGATTCTGTCAACAAATTGTATATTTTAAACAATTTTTGTATATCTTATTTGCATGTTTTTGTGAAGTTGTGTAATTTTGTTTTTCTCTCTTTAGATTATTTTGTATCTGTAAATATTTTTATATGATTTAATGAGATGTTACTAGATTTTTCATCTTCACAATCTGATGATTTCATTTCTCTCAGTATTTTTACACTATTTTTGTTTCTGTAGCATACAGTTTTACTGAAATTATACATATTCTTTGTTAGCTATTAAATTCTATTTTTTTCTTCATTAATTCACTCAATAAATACTTAATAGTGCACTGTATATTAATTACATATATGTTTATAAATTCAACTATAAGCAAACAGACACATTCATGAAAGATTTGTTTTGTATGTAGTTCTACCATCATTTGTAGAAATACATATCAAATCAAAAAGTATAATTCCAGTTATTAACACTAAAACATGCATTTATTTGTAGATTAATTCAAATGATGGCTTACATTTGTTTTGCACATAGAATAGTTTCTGTTTAATCAAGTTAGCCACTACTTCAGGACATATTTTAAAATCCAAAAACAAATCAAGAAAGTAATCAGAATTTGTTGTTTGATACTGTGCCATTTAATGATGGCATATTTGTCATCTGTATGTATGTAATTTGTTATCTATATGTATATTTGTATCTGTGTGTCATATCTGGTATGGATCCATTAATGAATAAGTTGTCATTGAGTAATTCAGTAATTAACATATGTATTTTCAAGCAGTATAGTGACTTTGGTTCAAGTGATGACATGCTTATGATTGCTACAGGTGTACGACATTCAGACTTACTCAGTAATGAGCAGATGTAGTCCGTATACTTTAAACTTTTAAAATTTTACAAAATTTCAAACAACTGCCAAGATGCCTGTGATTGATCCTAACACAGAATTGCCTTACTTGCCAGTCCATCTAATATCAGTTGTTGCTGTCTAGTGGAGATAATTGAATTTTCCACATAGTACAGTTGTAAGATAAACTTCAAGTAGAATGGGCATTATATGACAACAGGAAACATTTCAAAAATGGGAACATAATTGAAGAAGCCTTCAATGATACTCAGTTTTAACTGGTTTGTATATATTTGTCAGTGGTCTAATGCTAAAAACATAGATGGCTAAAAAGCTGTGCCACAAAGATTTCAAAACAAGGTTTTAGTTGTCTCAGTAGAAATATAAGCATGACATTTAATTCAAGAAGCTATGTTGAGAAAGGCAATGCTGCTTCAAGTGCTAAACAAGAAAATCCACAGAACTGTTTAACTTAGAAATTTTATGCATATGACATCTACAGTGTCTGCTGATAAAACATTGTTCAATTGTCATGTACAATTTCTTAAGGTACAAACTCACATCATTAGATTTAAGGAATGCAACAGTCATATCAATGTTAAGCTGTTTAAATATATCAAAATGAACAGTTATTTGAAAAATGAACAGTATTTGAAAAATACTTTCTTTTCTAAGACTAAACAGTTTAGCATGGCCATACTGAACCTATGGCTCACCAAGTTTCTATTTGCTGCCCATAACATTACATTAATTAAGTACTTTTTAAAACTACTTGCAATTGGCAAAAGTTTTTAAAACCTTGAGACACTGGCAACTTTCAGCTGGTTGGTATGAACAAACACAATGCTCTCATGACCTGTTTGTTTTAGTTATGAAACTTTATGCATTGTTATTTCATCTCTTGGTTTAGTGTAGTTGACACTTAGTTATAATGTGGTGACTGTTGTAAACCATGTTGTGTGTCAAAAATAATTTGATTACCCACAATGGCAAGAGTCTTCAAAAAATACAGATGAAAAATATCCAAAGAAAATAGCATTTCAAGACAATCAGGAAGAAGCATGTTTTGTTGTCACATGAACGCAGTTAGGCAAGTTGATTGATTTGTTGCAAAAATGTAATATCAAAAAAAGCTAACTGAAAGCTCCAAATGGTAAGAAAAAACTTAGATATTTAAAGACAATTTGAGTTAGAGAACAATAGAGTGAAAAATGCCAATTCTGAGTAGATTTATATTTTTACTTCTCTTGCATTATATAAGGAATCTTTGATAGTTTTTTAAACAACCTGTGTAATGCCTTTCAGCAAAATGTTCAATGTAACTAATGGAATTGAACAGTTCTCAGGTACATCATATTGAGATAAAGTGAGATGTCCTCTCATTTTGGACTGGAATGTTACAAATTGGTATTGGGCATTAGATAAGACTGTCTGAATATTTTATGGATATCCAATAATTAGGATCACTTAGGATAGAATAAATATTAAAATGTGAATTGGGAAAGTTGAAAGTAACCTAAATCAGTGTCAGAGGACTATGAAAACCTTTTACTTGGAGAAAATTTGAGTTAAGGAAATTCAAGTTTGAGACATTGAAATACCTATGCTATTCCATTGAAGACCTATCAAGTGCTTCATTTTCTTAGAGTTAAAGAAATATTTGAGTTAGAAGTTTTATGGCATATAACATTACCATTATGCCATAAAACAAATTATTTACTGACACTTTTTTGGGGGTCTTTAATAAGATGTGAAAAGTTGACTCTCTTTAAGAAGTCATTGCAACAACAACGAAGTGTTATTTCACAGTGCAGTGGTGATGAGCATCTGAAATTTGTTACATAAACATCTGAATTCATTTACTGACACAGAAGTAGTGGTGGAATGTTTCATTGATGCTTTCAGTGTTTGATAATTTTAACAATAAAAATTAAATAATAATGCAAATTTTAAAAAAATGCAGCTTTTTGATTCTGCCTGCATTAGACTTACCGAAGATATTGCAAAACACATTTCTCATCACATCATAGATTTGAAAAATTGTAAATATTTTAGTTGGGTTTTAATTCCAGCGTTGACATTTCAGCAAGATTACAATGTTCCATTTTTGTTAGATGATGTACTGAACAAAATTTAATTCTTGTAGATTTTTTGAAGTCGTTCCTACGAAGATTCAAACCAGAGGCACAGATTGTTTTGAGGATGAGATTTTTTGGAGATGAATAATAACAAAAAATCAGTTGTGTGTGTACACTAATGAATGTTCTTCAATGACCGGATCTGGAGGATTTGTTTTTCTATCGAAAAAGAAATACAGTAAGAAAAGTCAATGTTTACCAAGAAAACTTTGCAGCACATATTTCCATGATCAAAGTATATGCCATGATGAAAACAGTCATAAATTTAGTGAATTATATCAGATCATGAAAACTGAATCACAGAAAATCAAAAATCTGTTTGAAGAAATGAACAGCAATTATAGTGGCATTCATTTACTACTGCTATATGATGGCTCAGCAGAGGAAAGTTCTAGGTCAGATTTTTCTTTACTACAAGAAATTATTTTATTTTTACAACAAATTTTACAATAATTTTGGATGATGTATTGTAGCCTTTCTGTGCAACATCACAAAAAAACTCGGTGATCTCAATTGCAGAGTGAAAATAAAATTATTTTATGAGTGGCAAATAAAGTATTTGCTTTTGAAGAGAAACTAAACATTTATTACAAGGAAATACAAAATCAAATAAATTTAATTTTCCAACTATTGCAAAAAATGGTATGGACACTTCTCCAGAAAACTAGAAAATCATGTTAAATTATTTGGATACCTTATCCAAGGAATGTAAGAGTAGATTTCAAGATTTAAGAAATGTTAAGAATTGTCTGTTGCTTTTAGAAACTGGTTACACAATTGGCTGCATTTGGATATGATTATGCAAAGTGTTTTAATGAATTCATCGAGTTCAAAAAGATACGGATCTGAAAGATAATTTTAAAGAAAAGAGGGAGAAAAAGAATATGCAGTGTGTCTGACAAATAGAAGACTGTACAAAAATATGCTCTCCTGATTCTCACCTTGTTTTAATCTATGTATCTTTGGGAATCATCCTGTTCTAAAATGAAATATGCAAAGAACATATATAGAAATTAGTTTACTGATTCTCAATTTGATGACATATTGAGAGTTGCATGTTAGCAATTATAAACCTGATTTGTATAAAATATTCAAAAGTTTATCCCAATATTAAATATCACACTAATTTTTAAATAAACACTTGGTAACATTTAGATTTTGAGTTTTATTTTTTACATTAGTGCACTATACAACATAATATGTTCCAGCCAGTGTAATGTTGCAAACATACATGGCCCAAGGAAGAAAAAGGTTGAGTATTGCTGGATTAGTACCTCTGTACTATATTAACAGTAATTTCATGGATAATCTCTGAATTTTTTAAGAAATGGTTAATGAGTTTGGGATGTATCAAAGGTTTTTGTTACTTTTTGTCAACTGTATAATACATTGTCATTTAGATTGAAAAAATTATGTGGAATTTGTTTCCCATTCCACATTCTTGCTGCAGTCATTTGACAATCATAAAATTTACATATATCACAAAAATTGGTAAACTACGTCTTTAAAAGAATGCCTGATGCATACACTGTTTTGCAAAAAAAATTGAAGCACCCTGAAAAAAATAAAATTATGATGAAATTTGGCATGGTTCTTTTGAAGCACACACGAATGATTAGATTTTGGTGACCAATGAGAGAAATGTGGGCACAGCATGCTAATCAAATGTAGACCTGATATAATAAAGTAGATGCCAAATGCTGACTGCAGTCATTCAGACGAGTGTTGTTAGAGCTAACCAAGTTTACCACCAGCAATGCCATTATGGTATCCCTGGAGACCCTACACACAATTGTATGACTGAGATAGGCTGTATCATCGGAAAGCAGGATGGTCATACAACAATTGGTTGTTGCCTCAGCTTTACAGACACTGCTGTTGCATAGTCGTTGCAGCAAAGTACACACCAATACAGGGAAGGAAGGTCCAGAACAACCACTGTCAAACAAGACAGACTGATTATGAGACAAACCAGAACTGTTCCAATAGTATTATTATCCACATTACATTGTGCTGTAGAATCTGCTATATCCCCCAGCAACATCATGCACAATCCCAAGATGCCTGTCTGAGGCAGGATTACACTCGTGTTGCACTTCAAGACAACTGCATTAACTACACTACACTGACTGATCCATCTGGAGTGGTGCTTTGCTCACATTTCATAGATGACAGCAGAATGGCATTGAATTGTACTCAGCGATGGATCCTACTTCAGCCTGCATGCAGATGATCATTGCATCCTGTCTAGAGGAGACTGGGCAGTCACTCCCAAGAAGTCTATGTTGTGGAGTGTGACATGTCCATTACTTCTAGTGTTACTGGCTGGGGATGCCATTACTCATGACAGCAGGTCTTCCCTAGTAGTAGTTTAGACAACATTAACAGCCCAGTGATATATTGATGACATCACATGACCAATTACTGTTCATGGTTACTGCCAGCTGCATTTTCCAACAAGATAATACCCAGTCCCATATGGCACACATGTCCCAGGAAAGTCTCCATGCTGTTGAAACCCTTTCTTCAGTGAGGTCTTCAGACCTTTCATCCATTGCCTGCCCATCATGTGTGGACAACACAGAGTACCTATGATCTGGAGCAGCATTTGCAGAACTCCTGGACAAATCTTTGGCATGATGACATCGAGGCTCTGTATGATTCTATGCCATGGTGTATCTTGGCATGTATCACAGCCAGACGATGTTTCATGAGGAACTAAACTGTATACGTTGCTTTGTCACTGTTAGCTATTAAAGTATCCTATAACTCTGAAATTGTGATTATTTCTTCATCTATACTTGTACATTGAACATGATGAATTTTGTTGTAATTGGACACTTCCTTCATGGTGCTTTAATTTTTTTTTCAAATGAGTGTATATTAAATTAAAATGATTTTTAGCAAATACTTTTTCTGGTCTGTGAAATTTTGTTCTAGAATTTAAGTATTTTTGTTGCTCACTTAACTATATTTTTTTTTAACGTAAAATGTTGAATATAAAGTAAAACTTATAAATAGGTAGGCAGCTGCTTAATTGTGCCAAAATGTCCTCATGTACAGTACCTTAATTTACCAAAATTTAGCATAGGTGATTGTGATGTGTTAAAAGTTAACCTAAATATCAATTTAACTATTATTGAATATTTTATAACTGTTTTTTAATTTAATGTTAAGTGGTCCTTATCAAACTCAGTTGTGATATTGTCTAAATTGAATATACCCTCAAAATTAAATTAATTTCATTGCAATAATAACTTAAAATTTTAATCTAAATACAGAGGAATGTGTTACTAGTATAAAATGCCTTTATTTTATACTAGTGGTATATTCCTGGAGAAGGCATAAAATGTTATATATACAAATATGTGTATATAATGTGCAGCATTATTGATTAGTGATGTTTTAGTTTATGTATGAATAATGTATTTTCATCATTACAAATGAAAATACAGATCCAACTTTGTTTGGTTAAAAAAAATTAAGGATTACATTTTGCATGATGACTTCAAGAAAAATTATGGCAATTAGTCTCTCTCTCTCTGTCTTCTGAGAGAGGATTTTCATAAGATGTATGAACAATGTTTTTTGCTGACTGTATATATATATACAACTATATATTGATAAACTTGTGTGTGTTAAATTTTTGTTTTTTATGATTATACATATGTTAATAATGTTCAGTGATAGAAAAGTGAAAAAAAATTGAAACAAAGGTTAGATTTTTTTGTAGATAACAAATATTTGATAATTAGGGTTAATATGTATGTATGTATATGTATGTTATCAAAGATGATAAAATTTCATTTGTCCAAGGATCTGAAAGATTTCATGAGACAAGCTGGTGAAGTGACCTATGCAGATGCTCATAAAGAGTATCGAAATAAAGGGTAAGAAAATTATTTAAATTTTATTGAATCAATAACAAAAGATATATGTATAAATCTTTATTTCAGTGTTGTTGAATTTGCATCACTCTCTGATTTGAAAACAGCCTTAGAAAAGCTTGATAATACAGAATTGAATGGAAGAAGGATTAGACTTAAAGAAGACCGATATGGTGGTGGTGGAAGCAGTAGTAGTAGCAGAAGGAGGTTTGTTTTTCTTTCTTCATGCAGACTAGATTTAATTCTTTTATATCAGTTTATCAAACAAGAGATATATGAAAGAAGCAGAGCTTTCAGCACAGTTTTGGCCAGTATCACCACCACAAATCATTGGCTCTTAGTGTTCACTTATTTTAGATTCCAACAAGCTTTTTGATAACTGGAAATTCCTTACTTTACACAGGTCTTCCACTTGCTGCTAGTCAAATTGTTTTTAAAAATAAAACTATTCATTTGACTAACAAAATTGAGTATTCATTAAATTGCAAAATGACCTCCCAAGGTTGTTCATCAGACTTAAAAAATTTTCTAGTACATATCTATTAGTCATTATAACACAATGCCTACCATCTGCTTTCATTTTCTGTAAACTGGGCATTAACCTTCCATTGGTAAGATGCAATTTGTCTTAATCACTTAAGTGTGTTTATTTTACATATGCAATTGTCATTTTATGTGATCAGTGCTTTGATGATACATACTATAGACCTAGATAATTAGGGTTTCTCAAACGGGATCCCGGTTGTTTTTTTAACCCGGGAAATTTTTCTTATCCCGGGAAATCCCGCAAATTTCTTAAAAATTCACTTTTTTTCTTATTTTGTGTTAAGGTTGAGGAATTTTGCAAATAGAAAGCATAATTAACTCATAAACTGTGAGAATACATTTGTAGTTATCAATTTTAAACCTACTTATTAGTTTCTTAAGTTTTTGCTCATTATAGCATGTCACAAATGGTCAATAATCAATACATAGCTTATTTGTGTCATGACTCTCAAAATTCTTTACTTGTTGGAACCTGTAATATCTGGAATAATTGTGCTTATGCTGTCTTAATTTTTAACCATGCCCAATAGCTTCGATAACGCGTAACACCATGTTCTATGTCTGTAAGTACGAAGTTTTTCTTCATAAACCTGATGATCAAAGACAAACTAACTGACGAATTATTGGGCTATAAGCTTGATATTTCTATTAAAGCAGTCGAAGTAGACAAATGAAAAATACTAGAGTGCAAAAGAAGTATTACAACCTCGAAAACGAACTTGAAATCTTCCAGGCTACAGGTGAAAAAACACATAATATCTGTCTTCTCTTAAATGCATTAAACACTATTCCAATCACATCAATTGAATCGGAAAGGGCATTCTCGGTGGCAAGACTTTTCATTACTAAAATAAGAATTAGAGTGAGTTATCGGAGTATTGACCATCTTTGCTTTTTAAAATCTTATAAAAGTTTGCAATATTTTGTATTATATTTTATTTAAAAAACAAAAATTACCTTCTAAATTAGAAGTTCATTTTTTTTAATTTTTAACTCAACTCAAAACATTTTTTGTTGCTGTTGTATGCAGTTTCCAGCAAACTTTAATTAATTTTTTTCTATTTGTGAAAATTTCTACGTTATTTAAAGGTCATTTTTATTATAGGCCTATAGACCTTACACAGCATTATTAATATGATTTTGGAGGTTACAGAACTTTAAAATTACTTTAAAAAATGGAAAATAATTATATCATTTGATTTCAAGATATTTTGTATACCTTAAAAATAATTAATTCTATCCCGGGATCCCGGGAAACAGTTCACTTTTATCCCGGGATCCCGGGACAAGCAAAAGACCGGGAAATGAGAAACCCTATAGATAATAGCCTGTCTATGGTATTTGTTGTTGATGGTTGCAGGCCTGTGAGCGTTGACAGTTCAAATTGGTAACTGAGCAAAAAATGTTGTCTCGACCAGTGTAATTCAGAAGAATGCAATGATAAGCTTAATATTGTATTGTAAAGGCTAATACATTTAGTCCCTTCTCAAAATTTAGTGTGTGTGTTTTAAAATGACATCATTTTTCCCCCGCGTGCAAGGTGCTACACAAGAACTTTAAATCTGACTTAACACACCTGAGTAAGCCTATAAATAAATAAATTGTAGTTATAGTACAAAAAATTTCCAATTGTAACACTTCTTAAGACTCCTGGGGTGGATCTCCCCTTGGCATATTGCCCATATGTTACATTATTGTGTATGAATAAAACCAAACCAATGAAAGCATGTCCCATACAATTATAACTTCAAAAAATAATTAAAATTTTGTCTATTCAAACATTATTTTCAAAATTCAGTCAAGTTAATCTACATTCAAAAAGAGAATAATTATATGAAGCCCTCAGTGACATACAGTGCTAACCCTCAAATTACATTTATGAAGTAATTGAGTTTGAACTACAGGCAATGTTTGAGCAAAAATATTAATACACACCTATTCATACAATTTCAGGATTTTTTTTTCAAACATTTAAACTCCATTACTTCATAAAGTTGATTCTGATTTTGGTTAGCACTATATATCACCGAGGGCTTCCTATATTAAATTACAATTTTATAATCTGAAAACTGAAACCTTTCAATTCATATTGTTCTGTAAAATCATTTCTCACATCCTTCAGTTATTCTCCACCTTTTTAATAAACTTCTTGCAAAAAGAAGTTTCTTGAGAATTCCTGAAAACATCAAAATTAACTTAGATATCTTTTTCTATAGAACACCTTAATTGATTTTTGCAAACATTAACTGTAGCTGTTTGTAGAATATATTCTAAAAATGAAAAGAATCTATAACATAAAGAACAAAGGGTATAAACAATATTAATAACCTATTAGCATCCTAGCTAGAAGCAAATTTTTTTCTTGTTTAGTAATCCATGTTTTTTAACATTTATCAATCTTCAAAAATTTTAATTTAAGCAAGTAAAATATTTTCACACATTCAAGGAATGATCAGTAATTTTTTTGGTCAGAAAGAAGTAAGTTGGGAATAAACATGAGTATACAAACAGTCAGGCAGTTTTCATTGGGCTCTGATTTTACTAAAGCTCATTAGGATTACATATGTATGGTGACAGGTAAGTGGCACTAAGTCACACCAGGCTCCAAAATGGCAGATTTTGATGAGCAGCATGGGTGATAGTTTGGCGTGAAATTGGGAAAACTGTGTACCTATATCATTTTTTTGTTTTACATGTTCTTTGTACACCTTTATGAACAATTAAACGATTGTTTTACTTACATTTTTAAAAGTACTTCTTTTCAGAAATTCTATCCTTTTTTTTTAGCCCTTTTAAAAAAAAAAAAAAAACTTGCACCTCACCTTCCAAGTTTACTATTACAAGCTGGAACCACAAAAGTTCTAGTGATTATTTTTCTGTTTTTTCATACTCAGAGATATATACCTAGAGGAAATTACTTGTTATTTTATCTATCTGTTTATATCGTGTTAACCAAAGTACCTTACTTCTGATTATATCACCACTTGTGGACAAATTTTTGTTAGGCCAAATTGAGCAATAGTTGGCAATGGAAGATGAGTTGTTATGTAGTTGCACACCATGAGATGGTATCAAACAAAATATAATACTGAACTTATTGATATGCAGTAATTAATTATATTAAATCTACATAAATCTTATAATTTATTATATTTTTCATGTTTTCTTGCTTAGATCAAGATCCAGGTCAAGATCAAGATCTGCATCTGCTTCTAGAAGCCGAAGCAAATCATCATCTCGCAGTCGAAGCCAAAGCAAGTCTAGATCGCGCTCTGTTTCCAGATCACAGTCTAGATCCAGATCTCATTCGAAATCAAAATCTGCATCAAGATCTAGATCCCGATCTCATTCACAATCTCGTTCACGTAGTCAAAGCAAATCGCCGAGACGTTCGAGATCCAAAAGTCCGTCGCCCGATCGTGCAAGATCAAAAACACCCGAACAACCAGCAGAAGAGAGTCCAGAAAGAGAGTAATTCTTTGATGTAACTGTGCTAGTTTCAGATAAAAATTTAGTAGTTTAATTCTTATTTAGAAAAGAAAGTCTGCCAATGTCTCCTATTGATATGTATTCGACCAAATAAACCTGTTCATTTTATTTTATGGAATATTTCGTTGCTACTCGCATAGATGAAACGTTGAACTGAAAACAGAAGTATAATTTTACTTCATTCAGAATTACAATAATTATAGACATACCTCAGTCAGTGTGCATTTTTTTTATGATTTTCACAAAACTTGAAAAACTGGAGGCACTTCATTTTGTAAATAGATTTCAAGTATATAAATGTGTTTACATATTATGTATATATGTGTATATATATTTGTGAGTGAGTTTTTTATAAACAGGCATAAATATACATATACATATATATAATGTATATTACACAGCATATATATTTATATATATATGCGCTATATATGTATACTTATATATATATAGCATGTGAAGTGTGTTTAATATTTCCAAATGTAATAATTTTGACATTAAATAAACTGGTGGAAGGAAGTTCATTTGTAAGTACGTTAATTTGTGAAAAATATTTGGTTTTAATGAATTTCAATTACTAATTTTGCATGTACTTTACCTACAGTATATATAAAACACTTAGCTTAAGATTGTCACGAGATTTTTGAAGCCTTTTTTTTTTTACTTTAACGTTTTCCAAAGTGTTGTCTTACTGATTTTCTAAAATCTCTGTTTTGAAATATCTAAATTCACAAATAAAACCCCGAAAAATAAAAATTTAATGATGTGAAGTACGGTTCTGAATCCAACAATTGACTACTTTAAAATTAGACTACTTGTTTAGAGTTGCAGCCCCAGCAAGCAGATGGATTTGCTCTATCTGATACGGGATTCTTATCGAAACTGCTCCACAAAAGACTTGTGTCGTGAGTATTCAAGTTTGTACGGTTGGTTATCTTACCATTTTTTAAGAATACATCGACTAAGTAATGGCTTCGTCGCCTGGGGTATTAGTAAACAGCTATTCATTATCTAAAATACATTATTCTTTTACTTTCCTGGCGTTATGACGGAAACTATAGCGGTCCGGCAAAAAATATCCCACCCCAATTTTTACATTTTTGGATTCGGGACATCTTGAAACGTCGAGAAAAGCGCAAAAAATTGGAGGGTAATTTTTTTCTATGTATGGATATTAGGGGAGCACGATTTTGTTCGTTCTATTTAAATCTTAACTCCCGTGCTTTTTGTCGAAAATTTCTGAAATTTTGCAGGGAGGTTTGTTTATTAGGGAATTGATGCTATTAATTAATTAATTTGGTGATTAAAGGTTCAGAGAGGGGGGATAGAGGGTCATACAGTACGGTAGGATTTGATTTTACTCAATATTTAGAATTTTTTTTATAAAACTCATCCCTATCCTCAAAGTTACTTTTTTACCATTTTATAAAAATTATTTTATTAAAAAAATTTATTATAACATGGCTCCATCAAAATTTTAAATGTTGCCGGAAAAGTTGAGCAACTCACTGGTTTATTTTTAATCGCAACCAGAGGTGTTGAGAATACTGCTCTAGATCGATCCTGATTGTAGCATTTTTCAAATCTTACATTCAATTTGAGCGCTTATTTTCGATTGTAGCGCGACGTCGCATTGTAATGTAAAGCCATGGTCACACCTTGCGATTTCCCGCGCAGACAACTGCTTAAGGGTGCAGACGAGCGGCCCAGAAATAAACTGCAACAAATTGCAGGCCGTTTGCTGAAGATCCGGCACACTCGATGCAAGCCGCTTATTTTCTATAGCCCATTAGTGAAAAAGACATAGATATTCAAGATGGATGCCGTATTTTAAAATATTTTTATTTCGATAAGTGAAGTTTATGAACTGTTTGAGTTTTCAACAGAACTTAGATTTTTCTACCGCCTTAAAAGATCATGCGTTGTTAATCCCATGCTCGTCGGAAGGAGCCGCAACATACTATGATCGTTGCTGCAAACTAAATGTTTTTCTCGGCGCACCGCATGTGTTCATCTTCACATACAAAAACTAAAGAATTAATCTGTGTGTGAAGGGAGTAGAGTAAGCAATTATAACGAAGGGAGACTGTGTGTAAGCGTCTATTGTCTCTACAATTTACACGCCATATTGCCGGAGGTTGGTTCTTCATATTGTGCTTTAAAAGACGACGAGTTATGTGATTCGCCGGCAATAATAAATTAGACAGCGGTTACACTCATCATAGGTAGATGAACGTTTTATATTCAATTATACTAGCACTATAACGGCTTTTCCTTTTTTCGCTACTTATTACACCAGTCAGAGAGAGGATAATGTCCAAAATGCATACTCCTCAGGGAAATAAAGATATGATTTTCTGAAGATTATCCTCTCTCTGACTGATGGTGTAATAAGTCTAGCGAAAAAGGAAAATCCGTTATAGTCCTAGTATAATTGAACACAAGACTAGACAAGAAGCATATTGCAGAAACGTTTGATATGTTATCTAATCCTTTTGTAAGGAAAACACTACATTTTATAGAATTTTAGGGGAAACAAAATTATATAGTAAAACTGTCCAAACTGGAAAAAGTATTCGGTGTTGTACGATTACAATTTAAACAGATTTTTCTGCATCAGCTTAGAGTCTGAGGGCGAGAGTCCCCACTTAACATATTAATACATGTGGTTATAGTTCTAAATTTAAATACACCAGAAACTTCTCCTATTAAAGTGTTTCAATTTTATAAACACGCAGTTGATTTTGTTTTAAGCAATTTTAATTAAATAGAAAAAAAAACGAATGTATGTAAAGGAATTTCAGCATGACATTCCTTGTGAGATTATGTATTTTAATATTGAAGCCTCCAACTAAGCAGTTATTCGACGGGTGTCATCAGATCCACGTTACAATGCGTACAGGACTACTAATTTTTTTTTAATTGTATAAGGTTACTTCTAGAAATAGTGCTTCCTAGTATTGTGATATGCATACGAAGTGCTCATTTTATTTTGACCACGAATTTGCTTTAATTTCGTTTCATATTACGGTCTTTGACTAAACTAATATTTTTATATGCGCCAATTGCACTCTACAGAACGGTATGTACACCTACGTACCTCCGGAAGCATGGCGGTACAATTTCTTTAGTCACGATCATATGACCACCGTCCTGTGGACATCACCGCCGACGTAGCAACAATGTCGATTGTTGGTAGACGGGAGATGCCCGGATGGTCGAGCGCTTCAAGCGTCAGCCTACCGCTCCAGAGGATCCAGAAATGAATCTGGACAGATCGAGAAACTTCACAAAATTTTCCGGAGTGATCTATCCTATCCCGGATTTGTTGGGCCCGGCCGCTCTATTGTGTTCCTGGCCGGACCCACGATTGGTTTACTAAATAGGTCGTCTTAGGGTACGTTCGTAAAGTCAAAAAGAATATTAAAAAAATCATCTATTTAGATTCTCCGTAAATGTAAGCGTGCAGTCGAGCGCTTATTAATTCGTGGTTACCGCATTTTTCGTATCACGTGTTTTGTGGAAGATACACAGGATAAAATGCATTCAAATTATAGGACGCATCTTAATTTTCACATAAGTTTTAGGAACAAAAATGTTCGTTTTAAATATTTTATGAATTGTTTATTGTGTGAAAGATATGAAGTGTAGAACCAAGAATATGCTAAAAAGACGAAATTACTTTTGAAGATTTTAATGAAAAAGAACAATGTAAAATACTGTATCTTAATTTTGTTTTGGTTTATTATTTGCTTTACAAATAAATATTTTTCAATGTTTTATTAATAAGCATTTTTTTTTCAAATTCTGTATTTTTCTACACACGATAATTTTTAGGGATACAGAGGATAAAGTTTTTTCCAATCTGGCAACACTTATAATCCATAACTCTCCATTTTTTTTTGGGACTTCACACGTGGTAGGTTGGTAGGTAGTTTGTACGGTCCAAAGAATTTCTTTACGTTTTCGTTTTGAAATTTTTTCATATGTAAGTTTAATTTTTACGAATAATTATAATATAATTGTTGTAAATTTTGAAAGTAAAGTTAATATGTTTATTCATTCGGTCGAGTAAAGCACTTGTAGCATTTTGCCAATTAAACGGCATTATACAGTAGTTTTATCATTGTGTGCTACCATGTTATATCTTGATACGAATGTTCCCGTTTTGAATATTTTCTATAAGTAATTTTTCTATTTGAAACTATTATTTGCCAGATTTAAGCGTTTAAAACCTGGGTAATTGTTCATAAGCCATACACCGTTGGCACTTGTGCTGTTTGGTGGGTACGGCTAGAGATGTTTTCTTCCATAAAATTAATCAAATCTAGACTAATTTCACTCGAATATTTCCAAAACACGTATAATTTGTTGGAAATGATCGATATAAAATATGCTATGAATAAAATATTGTCGGAATACTTATCGAGTGTACCCCGTTCAAAGACGCCATTGCTTAAGCTTGTTTTCGTCGCGGAGCGTCACGGCGGACGCGTACGAAGCTTGTCACGTGACATTTGTCGGTGCTATTCGGTCACGTGACTGCTCATCTCTAACGTCTTTCCTGATAACTTGTTCTTTTTTCGAAGAATTCTCTGAACTTTAGAGACATCATTAATAGAAATATTAAAACTTCATTGCATTCTAAATATGGGTTAAAATCAACATGTAATAACGTATGATAATGCGTTAAATAACTAATAATTTTGCTTTACTTTTAAATGGCCTAATCTCTCATGTTGTAAACAAAAATGTATAATATTTATTTACATCAAGACATTAGACGTCTTATGTTGCATCTGATTAATATTTATCATGATAGAATTATTGTCGTTAGCGAGCAGTTTTTCTTTTGTTGCTTCATATAGTCAATAATAATAATAAGTCGTTTCTAATTACAATAAAAATCGTATAGTATATTATGATCTATCACGTGATGTATCAACTAAACAGCACAAGTGCCACACCGTTCTCTCTTTTAATTTCATTTACAATAGAGACATACATGCTAGACATGTCCAAAACAAACAGAATGTATGAGGGGACACTCATTTAAAAAACGCTATAAACAAAAAAATCATAGGACTACTTATTGACCGTTCAAGCTGCCATTGTTTAAGCTTGTTTTCGTCTTGGAACTGCACATTGGACAGCAGACGTGCACAGTCAGTCAGTCTTTTATTGAGGTACGTAAATTGTACATCCTCTGAATTTAACCTGTTATGCCATGCATAACAGGTTAAATTCCATGATACAAAGTTTATGTGAAGATGCTTGTTTACATAGTAGAGTTTATAATTGGAAATGAACAATATAAGAAATGAAATAACATATTTACATTTGTACAAGTTGCCGATAGCAACTGGTTGCCAGAAAAGAATTGCGTTTAATTTACAATGATTCGGTTGAGGCGCCCAATGCTTATATTAATGAAAATCAGGTACTACATATAAAATTAGCAAAAGGTGAAATCCTGTAACAAAAGGACAGCAACTTGCTGCCTATACATTATGTCACCGAATAAATAATTTGGGTGAGCCACCCATTGCTAATATTAAATAACAAATATGTTATATAATTTTATACAAAGAAGAAATACATGTAATGAAAGACAGCAACTCGTTGCCATTACAGTATTACACCAAATTAACAATTGGTTGTGTGTGACACCCAATTGTTACCGTGTTGGCGTGTTCGTCTTGGGAGCTTGGAAATTGGCTGCTTCCGCCGCTCTTTGGGGTTTTTTGCGCTCTCTTTGGAAAGAGGACTCGTGTCGAGGGTTAAGTCGGCCGTTTCTGACGCAAAAGGTCCGGGAATTACCGGAAGGAATTGGAAAATCCACCGCTTCTTTCCGTCGGCCGCCACATGCGTGCTGTTCGGGTGTCTGACTTCCGTCGATTTTTTAACGATATTGTTTTATTACGATTTTCTAGCGGATCCCTGGGCTTAGGGGTTTTTATGTCGACTTTTTTATTCTTTTTTAGCTCGGGCTGTGTGGCACACGGGTGTCAAAACTGGGGGCGTGTCATTGCACGTGGGTGTCAAAGTCCCAGAAAGAGCTGCTACCTTTCTGATGAGCAAATCGTTTTCGTCCATGACGTCAAAGAGAGCCTTACGCAAGCCGGCGAAGATGGTTTTTGCCTCGTTGAGAGCTGTTTTTGCTTTGTCCTTTAAATTTCGGTTGAAGTTCTTGCTCTCCTTACCAAGGCGGACGGGATTGTCGAAATCCTCTTGTTGAATGCGAGGCCGGCAATTTCGGGGGACCAATCTTTAGCTAGTTCTTCCACATCTGTTGCCATGATATTTCTGATGGAATTTTTTAATGTTATTATCGTTGAGTATATAATGGTAAATAAATTTCTATGTATGCGCCGACTAACTCTAACTGTCTCTATAATTATATATATTAATTGACTTTATTTTTTTTTTCTTTTCCGCAGCGAACCCGAGGGCAACGAGAATGATCCTCCTGAGATCGGTCGTCGTGCGACCGACTTGAGAATCATGGACATCGGGCGGAGGATCGCCCACCTCCTCCGAAGGTGGATGGCCCACTACGAATGGCGGTGAGTGTTTTTTTTCTCTCTCTCTCTCTCTCTCCCCCCCCCCCCCCGGTATTCCTCTGATCGCCTCGTTTTGTTTCTCCCGCGTGTTTTTTACATATATATATATATATATCCCATGACTTCCTGGACCCTGTGTTGCTGCTAATGACGACGGAATTCGACAACGAATAAAAATTGTGTTTTTTTCCTTCCTTCCGTTCGACATAGCGTCTTCCTCCGGCACTCTTTGCGCATCGGGAATTTTAAAAGTCGCGGACTTTTAAAGATAACGCCCATGTCTCTCCCCTTTTAAAAAGAAAAATTAGCAGCAATCTAAAATCAGTAGATTTAAATTTTAAATGCATGAGATGAAACAATCAAAAAAATAATGGGTGGACCATCAAAAATTTGGCAATTTACAACATGATGTCGAATGCACAAATTAATTTATTTATAACTAAAAATAGTCTCAAAATTTCACCAAAAAGTGCATTTGTGACAATACCTAAATGAAATTCTTACACAAGAAACAAAAATTGTACAATTAACATTATTATCATGTCAGCGAAGCGGCAATAAAATATTTACTACTATTTTGCACAACATACCTCTGTAAGAGCGGATTTTCGGCCATGACAAACATGAAAACTAAACACTGTCACCAACTTCAACTTGAAGATGACTTGAGACTGAAGCTGACCAAAAAGCAACCAGATTTTACAAAGTTGTGCAAAGAAAATCATGCACATTTGTCACATTAAAATTGAATAACCTTACATTATTTTCATTATTATTAGAATTGTATTTTAAAGGTAATAAATATAAAAAAAAAAATTGTTCTATTTATCATTTGCTGTCTACCCACAGCTTCGCCTGCATTATATCGAATTTTCTCATGGGAGTAAGATATTTTCTCGCAGTAAAATGTAGCCTATGTCAATCTCCAACATGTAAGCTATCACATGTAATAATAATAAAATTTGGCTAACATGTAATTTTATTAAAATTTGGCACAGAGATAGTTTTATAAGATAAATAATTTTATCGTTTAGACGTGAAAAGGTAACAGAGACAGGCAGACAAAATTACCTTCGAATTTATAATATTAGTATGGATTAATATGAATTTCTGCTATAAGAGGTATGCGAGTTTGAGCTCTTTCTTGAAATGGTATGCAGGAAAAACTAATTGAATAATCTTTAAAAAGATGGTATATATTTGCAGGGTGGCCAGTATTTCTGAATTGATGTAATATGAAAGACCACCAGGCACTATCAAAAGTCTTGGGAGATATCAAGACTGGTGGCCAAAATGTATTTATCATCATCAAGGAGGTATTTCACATTTTCTACAGCATGGTATATGGTGTCTTCAGATGATCTTTGTTGCTGGAATCCATATTATGTGTCATGCATTAATGTGTTATATTCAACATACCAGGTTAGTCGGTCAGTTAATAGACATTCCAGTACCTTACCAAAGATGGGCAATGAGGATATAGGTCTGGATTCATTTGGCTGACCAGGTTTTGGCACAGATTATTTTTGCAAGTTTCCAGTCTTCTGGGAATATTCCTTGGGTTAGGCAGCAGTTATACATATTTGTGAGTTGACCGGGGATCATTTTCCAGGTGGTCTTTGCAATTTTTGTGTCTATTTTGTCTAGTCTAGGAGCTTTTCCTTTTAATTTAGAGAAGGCAAAGTTCATTTCTTCATGCTCAAAAGCTGGGGAGTTGTCAGTTAGGATTGGTGTGTCCATCTCCTTTTGCAAAGCCTGCTGCCATGGTGTATCATTTTCCTCACTATCTTTAATACGGAAAGAGTCATCTGCTTTTTCTAGTATGTTAAAGAGGTTGCTGTTTGATGTTTTCTCATCATTTGTGGTAAGAATTTGCATTTTTCTAAGACTGTTCATACACAATTTAGTGAGATAGCCCCACAGATTTGAAGATGCCAAAGTGCAGAATTCTCTCCGGGAATGTATTTTAGCAGTTTTAATTTTTTGTTTGTATATTTTTTGATGTTCAAGATATTGTTGTTTTATTACTGTACGGTTGGACTCTATTCTTGCATTTCCACAAGAATTGTACATTTACCACTTGCCGAAAAGTAAGATTTCAAGTTGACAAAGCCTTCTAATGGCAAGCAAGAACAAGCCTTATTTGCAATGATTGCTGATAAATGGTATATATATATATATATATTTTTACAGAATGTTTGGACAGTCAATACAGTCTTAAGAAGAAGGAATTTAATTTTCCAAACAAATTATGATATTTGCTCCATCAGAGGCCATACCTATTGTTCTTGATAGTTATGTTTTTTTCTTGGAGACACTTTTTAAATGAAGAGTATAGCATTTCTGCAGTACAGTCCTTTGCATCAATGATAAGCAGTTACAGCAAATCTGTTTTGACATTTCCTGTTGGTGAAACATATTTTATCAAAATGCAAAGAAATTTGGTTTGTGAAATGTCAGTGAACTCATCAAGTAGAACAGTCGGTTATGCTTGCCTTAGATTATAAAGGATCTCTTCAAGTTCCATCTTTGCAATTACATTGTTTACAATTGCAGTGCATTTTGTGTGTCAAAGTTCTATATTTTTGATGATTTGTGTCAGAAGCAATATCTTTAAGTAGAGGAACTAGATGATCCACTACTTTCAGAGCTACGTTGTTCAGCAAAAAACATTTGCCAATTTTATTTCTGCAATCTTCACCTTTACTTCTAGGAAAAGTTGTGTCTGCTTTTTGATGAGAGTTGTCTTGAAAACAATCTGTGGTGTCTTCTGAACCTGCTTCACATTATTGATGTGTTTAACACTTTTGGTGTGCTTTTTTCACTTTTTCCAACATTAAGGTCTTGTTACAAGCAACACAAATTTTCACATTGGTTAGCAATTAAAAATATAATAAACTTTAAATACCAGAGAAGTTTGCCCATTTTTCAGATTTTATTTAAGTAGGTGCAATGATGAGATACATCTTTCGGGACCTATAAATAATGCAGACAAATTCCCAATGTATTCTGAGCACCTAACATTATCATATTATATATCAATAACAATTGAAAATATCAATTATTTTGATAATTTTATATAAATTTTAACTGTTTCAGGTTGTTTCACTATTAGTGATTGAAAGTTCCAGTATTTCTATTTCACACTGAACCTACTTTTTACAAAAGTAATGGTAAGTGTTAATTTTAATTGTATATTGATTATAATGTAGGTATAGTGATGACATCTTTCGGGACCTATAAACAATGCAGGAAAATTAATCCCAACGTGTACTGAGCACCACGTATTATATGAATAACAATTGAAAATAATTATTTTGATAATTTTTATAATAAATTTTTAACCGTTTTAGGTTTTTATCAATAATACTTGAACAATCTTGAATATGTACTGTGCCAGTGAACCTAGTTTTTGTTATCAAAATAATTATTTTGATAATTTTTATAATAAATTTTTAACCGTTTTAGGTTTTTATCAATAATACTTGAACAATCTTGAATATGTACTGTGCCAGTGAACCTAGTTTTTGTAAAAAGTAATGGTAAGTGTCAATTTTAATTATATGTTATGGACTGAGTGATTAATACGGGCATTATGAATAATGACAAACAAAATTGGGCACTGTAATAAATATCAGGTGTTTTAACATAATTTATCAAATTGACCAGTCATGAATACTGCTATCACCTAGTGAGGCAAAGTGATGATAATACGTTGAGGAGTGATCACTCAATATATGCTAGCCATGTAAAGTACTATATTATTTTTCCGACTTTCCAACGATTATCGACACTACTGTGTGCCGGAAATAGCCGTTCCCTAACGGGTACTTTACGCGGATTCGCGTTAGTGTGCCAGGCCTGGACTTTAAGCGTGCACCGAATTAAATAATGACAAAGTTTGTCAATAACAAAATCAAATATTTAATTAAACTTCTATTAATAAACTCTATACAGTATTTAGTAAAAATCAAACAATAATTTATTCAATGAAATTCAACAAGAATCAATCCGACAAACTCAAATCAATCTATTTCTAACTTAATTCTATTCCCCTTTGGAATTCGACAAAATCAAAGAATTAACTTATAAACAATAATTCTTATAAATTAAAGATCCTAATCGTCACCTCAATATACTAGGAACCTATTTCCTCAAACTCTCAAGACTTTCTATAATCGTCGATCCACAAATCGAATAACTTCAAAATCCTATCGGACACCTCTCTCGTTCACTGCTACGAAGCTCACCAAAGCTCGTTGCTATCAGGAATTCACCTCGTTCGTTTTCACTTGAGTTAGAGGCTTTATAGTGTGAGGTGACGTCACAATTCTGAATGAGCTCACTCTCCTCATTTACATACTTATCTGTAACATTAAATTTTTCTCGTTTATCTGGCAGATTATTTTCCGACAATACTTCGCTAACCTTTTACATTATTCTTTTTTAACAATTATCGGGATGCTTTATTATTTTAAGGTTTAGCGATTCCTAACTGGGTTGTGGGGTCTCCCCCCCCTTTTTCTCGGTGCGGACTTACTTCTTTCCGCTTGGGAAGCGCAAGTGTGTGCGAGTTTTTCTACGGCGCTTTTCTTTCGTCGGTGAGTTGGTTTTTCTTCTATTTTTAAGTTACTAAGGTGAATGGTGAGGGAACCTTTGTCTTAAATAAACATAAGCCCCAAACAAAATATAATGAAAGCAAAATAAAAGTAAAATAAAAATAAAGCTCAGACTTGGTTCCTTACACCCAATCAGCACTTGCATCTGAGTTGCATGTGCATATTGTGTTTAGTACCAATTTTTAAATATATGCAACCAGTTGTGTGACATTTTAATTTTACTTTTGTCTCTTAAAATAGTGTTTTCTTCTTTGACAAAAGTAACGGTCATGGAGCAATCATTAAGTGATATGAATAATCACTTCAACAACTGATTAAACAAGTTAATAGCAGAAAATATCAGAACAATCAAATTTTTACAAAATCAGTATATTTGTTATGATACAAAAAATGAGAGTGTCAAAAATGAAAGTTACTTCTAAGTTACCAGAAGAATATTAGCATTTATGTAGATACGACTGAGGATCTGAATCCAGACTTTCCGTGTGTTTATATCATTATCTCCTAATATCATATCGTAGTTATACTTTCATTAAATAACTGTAAACTTTTACACCTGGGAGTTAAACATCTGTTAAGTTCTCAGGCCTAGTAACGACTCTTTCTCATCACCTTTCGACCTAATATCTCGATTTCAACAGTACAACATTAGAACAGAACAACAAAGTGATGCAGTCATCGCCCTGTTCTAGAAGAGATCAGTCGCAAGCTCCGTATCTTTTTCCATGTGCGTTGTGCTTTTCACTGGATTAACTTTGTCGTCCATCAGACTTATTAAGTGCCTATTATCTAGATGGAAGTCGAACCAAAATATTTGATTGCCTAACTGGACACGTTGTCAAGAGCCTCAAGACCTACTAGCGAATCACTAAAACTCAAGTTATTTATCGCCATGCGTATTTACTGTAAACTCTCTCTCTCTCGATATATTGTATGTCCTGTATGACCAATTAAAAAGTTATGTTAACTAGTCTCTGCGTAAGTCACTTCCGGTGCGTTGTCTCTCCCTCCATCCTGAATCCGTTTGCTCACACATGCGATCGTTCACACGAGAACATAATGGTTTCTGTGCCACTGTAAAGACAGTGGTGTTAGTCCTGACGAACCTTGTCATTGCGATCTTTGCCAACGCGATGTCAACCCTTCGGTCACGTGGTGCCAAAGTATAGGGAGGCTCTTTGGCATTGTCATATGATGCATCTATTGGAAATTTAGAAAAATTAATTATGCCTGTAAAAGAAGGCTGTGCTTAAATATTATGTTCATACTGAAGAAATATTTCAGATGTTGCATGATGCCCGTATTACTATTGGACATGGTGGTAGAAACTGCATGGAAAAAGAATTAATTACAAAATATAAAAATATTACAAGGGCAATTATCATAATTTATTTGAACTTATATGAAATCTGTCAGTAAAAACAGAATGTTCCTAAGAAAGGCTTGGTAGTTAAACCAATTTTTATGTAATGAAATAAACTCAAGATGTCAGGTTCATCTTATAAGTATGCAGTCACAAGCCAATGAGCAATGTAAATTTATACTCGTAAATCAAGGCCATCTAACTGTATGTTTCTATATTCAACGGTTGACTCAATGGTGAGAGAACAAGGTTTCTAAATGGACTGTTGAGTTCTCTGTTGAGACTAGTGATGTCAGTGCTGTTTCACCATTGAGCTCAATGGTCTCAATGACCTCAATGACCTGAAAGACCATTGAGTATTCAACAAATTAACATGGCGGTTTCCATGAAAAAGTAAATTTCGCTTATAGAAACTATCCATTCACTGCTGTGGATGCTGTAATAGCGGACAGATTAATGAATGATCTATATATGATAAAACGTGATTGCACGATTATGTTGGATAATTTGGTCAATATTGAAATATTAAGATTTTTTCATTTGTCCGAAATTGATTACGACCGATATTTGGCCCTCTAAGTCTTCCTAATGATATAAATATTTAAGAAATTAATTAAAATTGTTACGGAGAGACCCAGTATACAAGAAAATGATACAGATATGGGTTCATTTGAATAAAATGATTTATTTGAATAATGGTTAAGTGAGTTACTTTAATTATTTAGCAAAACAGTCATAATCGCCATCTTGAAAAGCAACCTCTGAACAAAAGCATTTCTTTTTTCTGCACAATGTGATGTCAGATCATTCAACAGAGGGACTCAACGGAAAATTCACTGTTGAGTCAACCGTTGAATATAGAAACTTTGGCAGACAGTCAAACTTTGCTGGGGGAAGCTCCATGAGGGTATACTTTGCCAAAGTCTTGTGGTAAGTATGCCTGAGCGGCTGAATGAAGTCTTGGACAGAGGAAGCCTGTGGACGAGGTTCTGATACCTCTCCCCTACATCTTTGCCATGCTGTGTTTTCTGTTTGCTGTGTGTGCTGACCACCATCAACATGTCATAATCCTGAATACGTAAGGTGCACCTAAAGAAATGGTCACTTTTCTATAGGTGCGTTTTTCAATTTCATGTTTTTGTGTGTTTGTCATTATTCTAACTGACAGTGGAATAGGAACCTTGCATTTAACATTGAAAATAATTACATGAACATGAAAACAATTGGCATGTTCATTTTATAAATCACAACGTTACCTTTTCTGTTTGCAGGTGTCTGGGGTTGGATGATGGCAGCGGGACCCAGGGAGCTGGTCAGAATTGATGGCCACTTGAACACCGAACAATATGTAAACATATTAGAACAGGCACTCATCCCATCAGTAAGGGCCATATACAGAGACACACCCATGTGGTTCGTCCATGACCACTCTCCTGTTCACACGGTGGGTGAGAGCCCAAATTACTCTAATAGACATTCAGTGGCCGGGGAGAGGTACAGACCTCAACCCAATAGAACTCCTTTGGGCTGCAATCTGTTGCAAGCCCATTCAGGTGGCAACTCCTGAAAACTTTGGCAGACAGTCAAACTTCGCTGGGAGAAGCTCCATGAGGGTATATTTTGCCAAAGTCTTGTGGTAAGTATGCCTGAGCGGCTGAATGAAGTCTTGGATAGAGGAACCCTTTGGACGAGGTTCTGATACCTCTCCCCCCTACATCTTTGCCATGCTGTGTTTTCTGTTTTTTGTTAACTAGGTGTTAACTGAAGTTACAAAAAACATTATTAAAGAAGTTAATAACAAGTTACAAACATTCTTTAATAATTGCTAAATTTTGTTGAATTTGTTTGGAACTCTTACAGCTGTTTGTAGAAACTAGGATCTTTATAAGGCCACAAAAATAAACTTACCCAGTAGGAAACAAGTTTTTGCTCTTTTTATCCAAGAGTGCCTTTTAATCTTGTGGGTTTAGTTAGACCCAAAATTTGGCAGAAGGGTGGTCATGGTCCTTGCCATCCATCTAACTGGCCAAATTGGATGGGTCTGTATATTGGGACAGCCTTTGAAAATATATTGTAGGATTAATGGAACATGACAATGCAACACACAGGCAATCTGCCAAGGTATTCCTCCCTGGAGTTCTATGGGAAAACTGATCCTTATTTGGGTGTTAATCAAGTTAAGAAAACACGGAAAACTACTTGGCTAGCCCATTGGTGAGGCACAAACCCGCCTTCAATTTATTGGTATTCAGTGTTTTTATCCACTTGGTTGGTGGTGGGCTCACTGATATATTAGGGTGGTGAGCCCATCACCACAATCTTGCTTAAAAACAAGGTGATAAAATATATCACCTTGCTTTTAATCAAAATTGATGAAGTGGATTTTGAGAACGAATGCAATTCTGAAGCCTCATAGAAAAAGCTTTGCTAATGCTCTATTTTTTTTTTTCTATAATGAAGCAAAATAACTGAAAAAAAAGCTTAGTGGCAACGTCAATAAACAGCTTAGATGGTGGATGTGGCAGTCAACTAAGCGAGTCCAGCTTAGTTGACATTGCCCTCTCCACCATCTAAGCTGGGCTCGCGTTACACTTAGGAACAAGTGAGTGACAACCAAAAGGCCACATTAAGATTAAATCATGATGATGATTAATGATACATTGATTGTAGCTAAATGTAGCATTGAAAATCATTATGTACTGTACAGTACTTAGTAAATCTGTTCATAATTACATCATATTTACAAATATATGTATCTATGAAATTAGCATAAATATTTGAACTTATTAAACTCTAAATTATTTGAGTTTTAATTTTTTAAATTACTATATTTTCTGTAAACTATGTTCTAAATGATGAATATAATAATTTCATATTTTGTGAAAAAGTATTATTAAAAAGCAAAGATATTTGGAGCAGCAATATTTCCAGTATTCTTTGAATAATTAATAAATATATTAGTATTTATTCTGAAAGATGATGTAAGTTGATATTTGGTTAGCTTGTCTAGATTGTGGTTTAATTATGGCAACTGCTAAACTAATTTAATGACAGACTTGTCAGTAACTGTCCTAGTGTAAATGGAATAGGGATTTAAAAAAAACACTAAAACTACTGAATAATTCTTTATTTCTTTAATTTGACATGCTATAGTGCATTACATGTTTAAAAAGCAATAATTTATTTACTGATGAATATCCCATTTACAATTCTGATTTAATGGAATTGATGATTTTAGTGAGTTTTAAGAATACACTCTGTTGACATAAATTCTTAGCTACTTATATAAATGCAGTAAGGCAGTTATACGAATTTATCGTAAGTGTAAAAACTGGAATGAAGTGTATATATATATATGAACATGTAATAACTGGTTATAGCAAATTAACTGATTTGGCACAACTGTACAACCATCCTTAAAAAAATTATAACTGGGTAAAATATATGTTTTTTTTTTTTTTCTTTNAATCATGCACATTTGTCACATTAAAATTGAATAACCTTACATTATTTTCATTATTATTAGAATTGTATTTTAAAGGTAATAAATATAAAAAAAAAAATTGTTCTATTTATCATTTGCTGTCTACCCACAGCTTCGCCTGCATTATATCGAATTTTCTCATGGGAGTAAGATATTTTCTCGCAGTAAAATGTAGCCTATGTCAATCTCCAACATGTAAGCTATCACATGTAATAATAATAAAATTTGGCTAACATGTAATTTTATTAAAATTTGGCACAGAGATAGTTTTATAAGATAAATAATTTTATCGTTTAGACGTGAAAAGGTAACAGAGACAGGCAGACAAAATTACCTTCGAATTTATAATATTAGTATGGATTAATATGAATTTCTGCTATAAGAGGTATGCGAGTTTGAGCTCTTTCTTGAAATGGTATGCAGGAAAAACTAATTGAATAATCTTTAAAAAGATGGTATATATTTGCAGGGTGGCCAGTATTTCTGAATTGATGTAATATGAAAGACCACCAGGCACTATCAAAAGTCTTGGGAGATATCAAGACTGGTGGCCAAAATGTATTTATCATCATCAAGGAGGTATTTCACATTTTCTACAGCATGGTATATGGTGTCTTCAGATGATCTTTGTTGCTGGAATCCATATTATGTGTCATGCATTAATGTGTTATATTCAACATACCAGGTTAGTCGGTCAGTTAATAGACATTCCAGTACCTTACCAAAGATGGGCAATGAGGATATAGGTCTGGATTCATTTGGCTGACCAGGTTTTGGCACAGATTATTTTTGCAAGTTTCCAGTCTTCTGGGAATATTCCTTGGGTTAGGCAGCAGTTATACATATTTGTGAGTTGACCGGGGATCATTTTCCAGGTGGTCTTTGCAATTTTTGTGTCTATTTTGTCTAGTCTAGGAGCTTTTCCTTTTAATTTAGAGAAGGCAAAGTTCATTTCTTCATGCTCAAAAGCTGGGGAGTTGTCAGTTAGGATTGGTGTGTCCATCTCCTTTTGCAAAGCCTGCTGCCATGGTGTATCATTTTCCTCACTATCTTTAATACGGAAAGAGTCATCTGCTTTTTCTAGTATGTTAAAGAGGTTGCTGTTTGATGTTTTCTCATCATTTGTGGTAAGAATTTGCATTTTTCTAAGACTGTTCATACACAATTTAGTGAGATAGCCCCACAGATTTGAAGATGCCAAAGTGCAGAATTCTCTCCGGGAATGTATTTTAGCAGTTTTAATTTTTTGTTTGTATATTTTTTGATGTTCAAGATATTGTTGTTTTATTACTGTACGGTTGGACTCTATTCTTGCATTTCCACAAGAATTGTACATTTACCACTTGCCGAAAAGTAAGATTTCAAGTTGACAAAGCCTTCTAATGGCAAGCAAGAACAAGCCTTATTTGCAATGATTGCTGATAAATGGTATATATATATATATATATTTTTACAGAATGTTTGGACAGTCAATACAGTCTTAAGAAGAAGGAATTTAATTTTCCAAACAAATTATGATATTTGCTCCATCAGAGGCCATACCTATTGTTCTTGATAGTTATGTTTTTTTCTTGGAGACACTTTTTAAATGAAGAGTATAGCATTTCTGCAGTACAGTCCTTTGCATCAATGATAAGCAGTTACAGCAAATCTGTTTTGACATTTCCTGTTGGTGAAACATATTTTATCAAAATGCAAAGAAATTTGGTTTGTGAAATGTCAGTGAACTCATCAAGTAGAACAGTCGGTTATGCTTGCCTTAGATTATAAAGGATCTCTTCAAGTTCCATCTTTGCAATTACATTGTTTACAATTGCAGTGCATTTTGTGTGTCAAAGTTCTATATTTTTGATGATTTGTGTCAGAAGCAATATCTTTAAGTAGAGGAACTAGATGATCCACTACTTTCAGAGCTACGTTGTTCAGCAAAAAACATTTGCCAATTTTATTTCTGCAATCTTCACCTTTACTTCTAGGAAAAGTTGTGTCTGCTTTTTGATGAGAGTTGTCTTGAAAACAATCTGTGGTGTCTTCTGAACCTGCTTCACATTATTGATGTGTTTAACACTTTTGGTGTGCTTTTTTCACTTTTTCCAACATTAAGGTCTTGTTACAAGCAACACAAATTTTCACATTGGTTAGCAATTAAAAATATAATAAACTTTAAATACCAGAGAAGTTTGCCCATTTTTCAGATTTTATTTAAGTAGGTGCAATGATGAGATACATCTTTCGGGACCTATAAATAATGCAGACAAATTCCCAATGTATTCTGAGCACCTAACATTATCATATTATATATCAATAACAATTGAAAATATCAATTATTTTGATAATTTTATATAAATTTTAACTGTTTCAGGTTGTTTCACTATTAGTGATTGAAAGTTCCAGTATTTCTATTTCACACTGAACCTACTTTTTACAAAAGTAATGGTAAGTGTTAATTTTAATTGTATATTGATTATAATGTAGGTATAGTGATGACATCTTTCGGGACCTATAAACAATGCAGGAAAATTAATCCCAACGTGTACTGAGCACCACGTATTATATGAATAACAATTGAAAATAATTATTTTGATAATTTTTATAATAAATTTTTAACCGTTTTAGGTTTTTATCAATAATACTTGAACAATCTTGAATATGTACTGTGCCAGTGAACCTAGTTTTTGTAAAAAGTAATGGTAAGTGTTAATTTTAATTTTATATAGATTATAATGTAGGTGTAGTGATGACATCTTTCGGGACCTATAAACAATGCAGGAAAATTAATCCCAACGTGTACTGAGCACCACGTATTATATGAATAACAATTGAAAATAATTATTTTGATAATTTTTATAATAAATTTTTAACCGTTTTAGGTTTTTATCAATAATACTTGAACAATCTTGAATATGTACTGTGCCAGTGAACCTAGTTTTTGTAAAAAGTAATGGTAAGTGTTAATTTTAATTATATGTTATGGACTGAGTGATTAATACGGGCATTATGAATAATGACAAACAAAATTGGGCACTGTAATAAATATCAGGTGTTTTAACATAATTTATCAAATTGACCAGTCATGAATACTGCTATCACCTAGTGAGGCAAAGTGATGATAATACGTTGAGGAGTGATCACTCAATATATGCTAGCCATGTAAAGTACTATATTATTTTTCCGACTTTCCAACGATTATCGACACTACTGTGTGCCGGAAATAGCCGTTCCCTAACGGGTACTTTACGCGGATTCGCGTTAGTGTGCCAGGCCTGGACTTTAAGCGTGCACCGAATTAAATAATGACAAAGTTTGTCAATAACAAAATCAAATATTTAATTAAACTTCTAG
>NW_019384348.1:593798-620328 GCF_000671375.1 Centruroides sculpturatus
TATGTACTGTACAGTACTTAGTAAATCTGTTCATAATTACATCATATTTACAAATATATGTATCTATGAAATTAGCATAAATATTTGAACTTATTAAACTCTAAATTATTTGAGTTTTAATTTTTTAAATTACTATATTTTCTGTAAACTATGTTCTAAATGATGAATATAATAATTTCGTATTATTAAAAAGCAAAGATATTTGGAGCAGCAATATTTCCAGTATTCTTTGAATAATTAATAAATATATTAGTATTTATTCTGAAAGATGATGTAAGTTGATATTTGGTTAGCTTGTCTAGATTGTGGTTTAATTATGGCAACTGCTAAACTAATTTAATGACAGACTTGTCAGTAACTGTCCTAGTGTAAATGGAATAGGGATTTAAAAAAAACACTAAAACTACTGAATAATTCTTTATTTCTTTAATTTGACATGCTATAGTGCATTACATGTTTAAAAAGCAATAATTTATTTACTGATGAATATCCCATTTACAATTCTGATTTAATGGAATTGATGATTTTAGTGAGTTTTAAGAATACACTCTGTTGACATAAATTCTTAGCTACTTATATAAATGCAGTAAGGCAGTTATACGAATTTATCGTAAGTGTAAAAACTGGAATGAAGTGTATATATATATATGAACATGTAATAACTGGTTATAGCAAATTAACTGATTTGGCACAACTGTACAACCATCCTTAAAAAAATTATAACTGGGTAAAATATATGATTTTTTTTTTTTTTTTCTTTGGCAACAAAAATGGAATTCTCAAAAGAAAAACAAATGTTATAGCTGCACTCATTTTTTTGTGAATTTATAACTTTGTATAAAACATATATTTATATATATAGCTTTCACATTCCCTTGGCTTAAATATTTAAGTAGAATTATTTTTGTTCATTATACGTCGTATAAAATTTTGTGAAAAAAAATTTACAATCGATAATAAAAATAAAAACAAATATGATACAGAAGAAATGAAATTATACAATATGCATAGATAATACAAGCATCCTGCAGTTGTTCCGTTTTTGTACGTGCACGACAGATGCTAATGGGTTCTTTTTTTTCTCCAGGAACATTTACGACGTGAGTTTAAAGTAGACCTAAAGAAGTGAAGCGTTTTAATTTGTCGAAATGTCTTCGATCTTTAATGTATCTTCTTGGAATAATATTCATGTTGGGCAAAGCACTGAAATCAAAATCAATTCTATAGATATTCTTTAAATGTTTGACAGGATGGTCTAAAAATATGATTTATAATTGTCTTGCTTCAATTAGTAATATTTTTGTATTTGTAGCATTTAGTGTACTGTTTTCTACATGATTTATCACTTTATATGCACAATACCGGATAAAATTTTCAGTAGATACAGGAAAAGTCCTGAAGTCGATGCTCCCTTTGGTCCACCGGCTGACCAAAGGAAGGAGAAAGCATTCGTGAAAATGTCTATTGTTTCAAAATTTGCAGCATGGGCCTAACCCCTTCACAAAAGTTGTAAGTTGTGTATCAACTCTGGAGCTTCTATAAACATTGCAACTTACCAGTTGAAAAATTAGGTCTTTATGCATTGATTCAAATAATCTTGATTTTTATAGTATATTTGTAAAATTGTGACTTTTTGTCTTTCTAAGTTTAATTTCCATATTATCAAAATTTTTTTTATAATTGTAAAAATTAAGATTCCTACAACACACCATAAGTTTGAAATGTGTTGGCAATCCAAAAGGTTTGGAAACACTGCTCTAAGTTATTGTGTCCTAAAAAAGTTACATTGACAATGCATTTTTTTAATGTTGTGAAAAGGTTTGATTTTGAAATGCCATATCTTAAGGGGAGAAGAAATGAAATATTACTTTATCAACCATTTTCAGAATCTAGCTTCTGGACAACAGAGTTGTTTTCATTTTCTTTTGTTGTATGTTGTTATATCTATGATACAAACAAATCTCAATACTTTATGGATGAAAATTTTAGAATTCAAATTCACAAACTGGCTAAAATTAAGTAGTTTTTCCATACACAATAAATAAATCTGTACTACAATACAGTACAGTATTTATTTTGGATGGACAGTTTGTGATGTGATTATTACAATATACAAAAACTTATAGTTCTGGAAAAGATTGTCAAATTGCAGATTCTGATGGCATTTATCTTAAGTGACTGAATGCAAGAATAGGTATACACTGAAATGTGAAGTTAGCCAAAAGTCTTGTGATAAATTTTTTCTGTCTTGACTGACTTCAATAATTAGAATAACATACTTCATGCTGACTTAATGGGATATCAAAGAGGACAAAAAAATGCATAGGTCCAGTAGAAAAATTTGTTATGCTTGATGTTTTCTCTTAGGACTTTTCCTGTATTTCAAGAGAGAATTTTTTGCTTTGAATCTATAGTATTTGATTTATATAAAATTTAATATCTGCTAGGATATCAATATTTTTTGGACCATCTTATAATTTAATTTATAATACAAAAATTTATTCTAATTATACAAAATATATTAGAAAAGAAAAATATGAAAAGCTATTTGGAGGGCACATGTATTGTTTGTTCTCCAAATAGCTTTGTTTATGTGGTGAAATTTATATCATTCAATCAATCTACTAAATAAATAGAACTCTTACTATTCTCCTGGAATATTAAATTCATGTCTAACATGGTAATCTTACATATATTTAAGGCTATTATATGTACACCAACAAACAATATTGCTGGTATGAAAATTGTCATTCTTATATACAGTATTGTATATTATGTTATTTTGAAAAGAATTTTAAACAAAATAACAAAAAAAAAACACACACACATTTAAATAAGATTTTAAAGTTACGTTTTATCTACCTTATATAAATTTTTACTATTTGGAATAAAATCAATGTATGTAATTTAATTCAAGCAGCTAAAGGAGTAACAAAAATCACATCTGAGAAATAAAGAACATTGAAGAGCTCATAATCGAACCTGAAATGGATCTGATGACAGAATACCAAGAAACTCTGCAAGATATGTTTTCTTCTGAAAAAGAGGATTAAAGCCGATATCTACTATTAAAGATCTTTGAAGAAGTGGGAGGATGTCAGAATAACAGTCTTAGAATGGCATCCAAACCAGGTTGAGGTTAATAGGCTTAGGGATCTCTGCAATTACAATGCTATTAATTATTTCTGAGAAATCCTGCCTGAAGAAGAGAGAAAAACAATCGACATTAGACAGATTCTTTAACCCCCACAAATGGAAAAAACATGACTAACAGAAATGCAAGACTGTGTATGTATGTGTTTTTATTATTACATATAAATGAACGTAGTAAGAAAGTATATATTTTTTTATTTTTTGGGGTCTCCAGAACGTAGTAATCAAATTCCCATAAAAACCTATGGTAAATTGATAATCGGTTAACGAACAAAGTCTTGAAACGGATTATGTTCGTTAACTGATCACCCACTGTATAGAGAAGCAACACAAGATTTTCTAAATCTGTAGATTGCAGCATCTCTCATGGACTGGAGGGAAACAACTTTTGAATTTGTTTGGAATGATTTATTTCGGAATGTAATGCTAAAGATGTTGAGTGGATGGATGTTTATGACAGACATGACAGGATAAATCATTCCAATGGATACAAATTGCCTTTGATATTCCCGCTGTGTTAATTGAACAACACAAAGCCCATGGATAACTAGTTAGTGATGTGCAGTAAAAATAATGCAATGCTATTATATGGAGTGTTTTATTTTGATAAAAGTGTAAATAAATAATTTTATATTAATATCTATTACATAACTGATATGTCATAATGATGCAAAGGCTTTATTAGTGATGACAACCAATGACAGAAAAAGAGGAGTTAAAAATTGAATTTATGGATGGTCCCTGAGCACATTAAAACAGATATGATATATACAAAAATGACAAATCTGTAGTGGAAACTTTTCCTATTCTCTTAGGAAAGTCAAGCAAATAAAATACAGTACTGGACCAAACATCTGGCAAGCGTCCAGACTCCTAGATTTTCTGGACACAGGCTAAATATATTACTTAAAATAATGCATTAAATACAATTTTGTTTTCTAAGTACCAGAAATCATACTGAAACTAGCATTATGAAATGCATATGGCAAGAAAACCAAAACAAAGTGAATGAGCAGTGAACTACAGCTGTACCAAATTCAAAATTAGCTAGTTTTCTGGAAGCCAGATATTTGGCCAGGTACTGTGTAGAAAGAACTATACCTTAGAGATAAAGCATGGACAACAATGGCTACACAATAACTAAATACACAAGCTTTTAGAGAAATAGATCCACCAATATAAAAATCACTCAACCTTCCCTTGTCAAGCAGTCAGTAAATGAATCCATCTCACTAATAGCTACAGTTTAACGATCTTCAGCTAATTTCTGTTCAAGCCTATTTGGTATATCATTCACTCACTCAGTAGACATTTATACTTTTCAACATCTGTCTTGGTTACACTGTTTTTATTTTAATTGTAACTTATGTTATCTCAACTAAATAGTCAGTAAAGAAATTTTTTGATCTTAAAAACTAATTATATATATATATAGTGTGTTTTTCTTTATTTATATAATATACAATATATCTATGAATAATAACCACCATAAATTCTTGTTCTATGTATGTTAATTGCTCATAAATGTAAAACTTAAATACCTTTCAATATGTAATCCGTGAGTAGTGCAGGAACTACAGGACTGTCTTCAATAATAGCTTTCAGAACTAAAATTAGGAAAATAATCAGTTCTTGACAATATTTATTGTAACAGAAAAAATACAAATGTAAAAAATTAGATTTTTAAAATAAAAACAGTTTACTAAATTATGATTAATTGACTTAATAGAATTTAATGGTTTGGTGACAGATTATGAATTATTATCACAGAATGAATAAACAATGAACAGCAAAAGTCAGGAAACACCTAGCTCATATTTTATAATGCATTAGCTATGTCAAGTAGAAACTTTTTCCTTGAATGTTTCACATTTCAAAACTAACTTTTTGTTATTATTGTTTCAGACCAAAAGCAAAAAAAATTTCAAAATGAATAATTTTACAAAAGTGACTTATTTCTTTACAATTCTTTAAAGTCAATACTTGATAAAAATAAAATATAATAAAACAACAGTTTCACTTAAGAATTAATTTGTGCATCCCTATCATAATCATTGTAATACTGTTAACAAAAACATTTGGTTATTAATTCAATTTCATATTCTGTGAACATCTGAACAATGCTTATCTAATATCAAATTAATGTTAGACAAGCATTTCCTTAAAGCACATTTCTAATCATATACAGCCCCGTGGAGACAGCACAACCTATGAAATCTCCAGATCCCTTGGTCCCCCTAACCACACTTATATTTGTTATACATCTTTTATATCTGTTTAATTTTTGTAAAATAATATAAATTTATGTATGGAGATAAGTCCATGTCTGTTGCATTACTCCACAATTCAACCATAATCATCATCTAAGAATTGCAAAAATTAACCACAATATGCATCAAATATACATAAGGCATTCAACTTGTGTCAACAAGTTTTCATTTAAACCTAAACAATTTGGTATTTATATTTTCATGATTTTCATGTCTTCTCTTTTCTGATTTTATCATCTTTAACCAGAACAACTTGTCTGACCATACATCATCTTGGTAAAAAAATAGCTAGTAAGCTGCTTTATCAGCAACCTAACAAACAACATTTGAAACAATATAAACTGGAAGTGATGATGTAAAATATATCCAAACAACCACTATTTGGTTAGCTACATTAAAACACATTTTTAATTCACTATTTAATTAACAGTCAAATGGCAAGGTGGTTCAGGCATTGGCCTACCATTCTGGTGAACTCAGGACTGAATCTGGAAAAGCAATCCCAATTTTTCATGAATATTCATGAAAAATTCCTGGGGTTGCTTGTGTCAGATCTCATCCCTCACCACACAGTCACCTCTATTGTAGTTCTGGGTGATATGATAATGGCCCTCTTAGTATCCACAGGAAGGGGGAAAAAATTAATTTTTAGCTTTAACTGCAAACAATAATCTTTCTCAGGGGAAAAAACTGAACCACATATTTTGTTAAATTTGATAAATTTATTCATAAAACTGACTCTAATGGTCAGTGATGAATGATCTGTCGACAAATTGAAGTTCTACTTCTGGTTGGATACTGAAAATATAATTCAAATTTTTATTTAATTTTGTAAAAATAAGTTGACTTATAGGTGATTTAATTTTTCAGAACTAAGTAGATCAATAATAACTGATAGGATCCACTCTTATTCCTTTGATTTTTGTAGGAAATACAAGGTAAATTTTCATTGTGAGTTTTATTGTGTTTAATTTTTATTGACCTTACAGACCCATGCAAAAATGCAATTCATAAATATGTATTAGTTTACAAAAATAAACAAATAATCACCAACTTAAAAATGAAAGTCAGTTTAATGGGTTTGAAACTCAAAGAAATTAATTTAGTGAAACTGATATGCTTTATACATATATTAAAGATTTGTTTCTATAAATCATACTTATAAACTTACTTTTTATCAGAACTTGTAAAGTTGAATTGTTTGGTGGTCCTTGTTCAGGATTATATGGAATTACAGTTGTAAGATACTTGAAATAATAAACAAAAAAACACAGTCTTATTTATTAATTTTAAAATTAATTCAATTTAAATTTATGTATGATTGGTTATTTAATTCATTGTATAAAGAATATTTAAAAACATCATTAAAAGTAAAAAGTTTGAGTTATTTAAATTATATCTATCCAGATTTTTAGATATATAATCAAAAAGAAAAAGATTAAATATATTTCTTGAGAAAATGAACAGAACCAGGAGAGTGCAAGTTTCCATTAAGTGAAACAGACAATTATACAGGTATAATTCTATAATTCTTTCCACAATATGAATAATGCCCATTTTACAAATATCATAGATAGTATACAGATCATTTTTCAAAACTTGAGATTCCTATTCATATAAATAACAATATTAATGATACTATGCAATTTTTAGTAATTTTTTGCAAAAACATCATTATTGAATGAACAAATAATAAATACAACTCCAAAATAAAAGTATTAAAAAGTTATAAAATGAAGAAAAATCTTTAAGTTGCTATTTCATAAAGTTAAAAATGCATTCCAATACTCCTGTTCATTTTCTCAATAAAACTGTTTGAACAAGTCCATTCTTTTCCAGATACTCTTCTTTTTTTAAATGGATATTGATATATAAAGTTTTCTTGATTACAAATATTTATTTATATTTTCAATTCAATATTTTTATTCGTGTATTTTTGAATGCAAGAATAAAAAAAATATTTAATTTATATTACATAAATACAAACTATTAATGTAAAATTAATTTCACAACACCTTTCTTTCTTTTTCTAGCAAATTTTTTAATGAACTAACGTTTTCAGCTATCTTAAATGGCCTTCTTCAGGTTAAGCATCATTTGGAACGTCAGTTAGAACATAAATTGGAACATAAAATTTGAAACATCGAGCTTTGCTCGCATTAATGTAAAATATTGTTCATTAACATAGTATTTATCCAATCTAAATTTCATTACTTTCAATAATTTTTCAATAAATATATATCCAAAAAAGAAACATTTACAAAATAATCTAATGAAATAATTGAATAAAATTTAAAAAATGTAACAAAATTTTTCAAAATATAAACTTTAGTATATATATCATATTTCCAACTAAGAATAAAACCAAAAGGAAAATTTGTCATCTCATTTCATACATTTGTTATTTGTAATTTTTTCATTAGGTTATTTTCTTTGTATATAATCATATCTCCATAAAACACTATGGTATTTATGTATGAATATTAACAATACGTCAATTATTATTACAATTAAAATATGATATGTTTTGATTTATATAAAAGAAAATGTACTTTTGGTTCAGATAAGCCATGATTCAGTCTCCCTCTTCTCTTTTCTGTATTATATTGTCTTCGTTTGTTTTGTATACTAAGTAGCAGAGAAATAAATGTATTCTTCAGTTCCTTTTCAAATTCAAGCTCATCTCTCAGAGCCAATTCTTGAATTAAAACTTCTGAATTCTCTTGTATCATCCTCTCCAATTCAATATATAATTCATTCAACTGAACAGTGGTCAATGCTTGTAATTCTAAAATATTTAGAAAATTTTATAATTTTATTTTTTCTTATCATCATTATTAAATTTTGAAAACTATTTGAAAAAGTACAGTAGAATCTTGTTTTAATGGATTGCTTGGCCTGCTGAAAATCATCCAATGTTCCAAGAATCCATTATATCATGAACAATGGATTTCCCACATACCGAGGAAAATATCAGTTATATGAAAAAAAAATTTCTGTTTTTAACCCAATATATATAAGAAATAACTGTATTTGAAATTATTCACTCCCTTGAGATAAGTCTTTCCATATAGAAAGGATAACAATGTTACAAGATCAAACATTATGTTGTAGTGTGTACAACAAAGCTGATGGAAATTATGTACACTGTAAGCACAAAAAGAGGCAAAGTACAGTATGTATGCTCATTACCATCTCACTTGACTTCACGATTTGTTAAAAACTAGTCAATCTTGGTTTGTTTTGACACTGCTTTTCTCCTATTAAGTACAATTGCTCAATATTAATTTAGCAATGTATAACCTGTACAGTACATTGCTGTTCAGCCTGTTTGTTTATGTCAAAACATGTCAGAAAGGTCTTCATGATTTAGAAAGACTCAATGACTGCTAAATTTTGGCACTACATTTGGGCTGGAAGTAGCTTTCTGCACTAATCAATATGCTATAGGAGGCCTAATGTATGGCTGTAACCTTAGCAATGACTGCCGAGATGATTATGTATCTATTTTGCTCCACATGCAATGTATTTTTTATTTCAATACCCTAAAACACCCAATATTAATTAAATGTTAAAAAAAAAAAAACAATGTTTACAATAGATGGAGCTAGGAAATAATCTATTATTCTGAGTTATGGATCCACTAAAAGGAAGTAAATTACACTGATTTCACGAGACCTGGGGAAAAAATACATTATTCTGCAATCCATTAAAATGAGATTCTACTGTAATTTTATTATTGTCAATTTCTAACTACAACTTCAAAATTTCTTCAAATAAATGTGTTATTATATTAATAAATATTTATGTTAAATTTACTTTATTCATATCAGAAAATAATAAATTACCATTATTAATTCATGTTATAAGTTGCATCATGATATGTACCAAAAAAATAATTATAAAAAGTAGAAAACAATTTTAGCTTAAAACCAATATAATATTGTATCCGACGGAAGAAGGGTGAATATATATGTCCAAAATGCATATTGGAGTCAATAAAATTGAAATGAGAAAAAAGTCACCTTAAAGTAATTTGTGATCATTATGATAAGTTTGATTTTGAGGCATATCAATAGCCAATTGAAAATTTAACATAGTTATCAAACAAGAAGCATTTTATACTAAAGTTCTAATGAAGATAAAATAATCAGCTAAAAAAAAAAATAATAAAAATGCATAAACATTTAACTACTGTTTCTATTGTTTCATTTTTTGCCATTTGCATACATTTTCAGATGGCATTAAAATCTTTTTTATAGTGAAAGTACTTTCAACAATACACAATTGTTGTCGTCAGGCTAAAGAAAGTAGAATGGAATTCACTATATGCAGTAGGTCTACAACATTCTCAAAATTTAAATATTCCAAATATTTAAACTTTTCAATGGGATACAATTTTTATGATAATTTGTCATGCATGAACTTGTGCCATAAAAATTAAGGTTCCATTTTAAGAATTCAGTTGCACGTTTTTTTGTGTTTTATTTCAAATTCTGTTCTTTCTTATAATTGCAAGCCTCAAATTCCATTTCAAAGTTTAAATGTTTGGAATATTTAAATTTTGAGCAAAAATTTAAAGCTTGGCAAATATATCATTTATGTCAACTAAATATTTCTTTTAATCTGTATTTGTAAATACCATGAACAATTTTTCCTTGCAAGGTATGTGAAAACAAGTTCATTATCAGATTCAGACTTATCCTTCATTTCTACTGAGGCAACACTTTGATAATGGCATTTTGAAGATCATTACCCACATAGAAAACTTAATGATGTAAATATAACTCTTAATAATGATTAATATTTAAAATGTACAATGCTGATGCAAACCTATTACAATATACACAAAATCTATTCTATCAGTGGGCATATTTCCACTACCAGATGCATCCAGCTGTAAAAGCAAGATGCTGTGAGTGACAGTGACAAAGCTTGCAATTTGACAACATAACAGGGATCTACATGCACCTTAGTCTTAACTGGAATGCTATAAATATATTGACTGATAACTTTACAAGTGTTGCCTGAGAAAGCTATACAAAACCCCTGAAACTGATTTACCACTTTGTATGTCTATGTGATTGCCTCCATCTTGCAGAAGTTCATACTGCAGATTCAATATATGAATGCCATTTAGCAATAAATGCAAGAAGTCTCTTGACAAGATACACATTGCAGAATTTAAATTTTCTGTTGTGGAACCATCTATACATGAAACAGTATCCTCTATATGTCTTTGTGCCAGTTTGTTAACAGATCTTAATATTATCACTTAAAAAAGTTACACGTCAAAAAATCTGAATTTCTAGATTAATTTTAATACAAACTATATTATGTTAGCGATTTTTTTTTTGAAAATTTAGGTCAAATTTTAAAAGGAATAATGAGACATTTTTATGATTTATGTGATAATGTATATTTAAATTTCTTTATTAGAAATAATTTTTATTACATGCCAATAAAATATTTGAATTACAAAAAACAAAAAATCTTAACAAACTTAAATTTATATTTTCAGAATAACAATAATAATAAAAATAAAATCAAAATTATTTCAAAAATGTTAAAAAAGTTCTAAAATTTACAACTGACTTTTTGAATTTATGATTATTTGCTAAGTTTCATTTGTTTAATGTAAAAGTAAGGGTTTGTTTATAAAATTATAAAATTTATTAACTTGCCTTTAATCTTAGTCTTATTAAATTACTCATTTAAAAAAATTAAGTAAATCAGAATGTATAAAACTAAAGTTTCTAAAATATCAAATGTTATATTAAAATTATAAACAATTTTATAAATAAATTATATTAGAATCCATATATTCTTACAAAATTATATATTAGAAGTTTTATTTACATAATGTATGGCTTATTATATGCTAAAAATGTATGCAATTTTCTTTAAAAAAAAGTTAGTTAAATTTTTCAGAATTACTTTAAATTGACACAAATCCTTAAATCACAGAAATAATACTCACTGTCTTCATAAAGAAATGATGATAAGGCAGAATGTTTCTTTGAATGTGTATCTGGAGATTTTTCATCAGGAGAAGGAGACAATTCTTCACTTAATGGTGATTCTTGTTCCTAAATTATTTAACTTTTTTTTAAATTTATCAAATATAATATAATTTTATAGATATTTTAATTTTAAAAAAATATTATAAACCTGCATTATTTCATCAATTTCTTCAAGCACTTGTTCAGCAGTAAACATTGGTTCTTGTTGAAGGCTCGAAATAATCAAAGAATGCATATCTAAATCTTTAGCTAATTCATCTTCATCTGTTGTATCAACTTCCAAGTTATCATTTTGCTGTAACAAAATCACTAAATTGATTGACTATTCTTTAAATTTAGATATTAATTTTAAAATATTGCTGCTAGGCAGATTTTTGTACTATGATTCTCTATCAATAGAAATGAGCCACAAATGTTCCAATATTTTGAATGCATGGTAGAATTTTATTAATCCAGCATCTGATAATTTAAATTTCCAGTAATTCAGCCTCCTCCTAAAGGCAGTTGATAATCAAGAACTATCTGAAAATATCTTGTATACTAGTATTCTAAGAAGCAGAATTTGTTTGGACATACAGTGATTAATGAACACATTATTGCCTGGAGTCTTCAATGTTTTTACAAGTTTTTTTAATCAATCTTAACACAACAGAGTCACGCACAGTATCATTGATTAAGAGCACTGTCTGATTGATTAAGAGTGTGTGTAACAAAAAAAAAACAACAACTGCATAAGTAAATTGGAATTATACATGAACAGAATAACACCTAAACACAAATTTCCAGCAAATAAATACATAAATATTTAATGTTCAAATGTTTTTGGCCACAGTCTTATCAGCCCTCTTCAGGAATGAATATGAAAAAACTGTTCTATAGATCGAATACAGCCATGTTATGATTTTTAAAAAAATTTCAAACATGTTTGAACAGGGAGAAGAGGGGTGATAAAATTGTGGATGAAAACATTTGAACATTAAATATTTGTGTATTTATTTGCTGGAAATTTTTTAGGTGTTATTTTTAGTGCGTGTAAACAAAAATCATATAACAGTGTGAGCTGGTTCAAAACATACAGCAATATCTGCAACATTAAGATTATATATAACTCGGTGAATTTTATGAAAATACAAAAACTTCCAGTAATGCAGTAATTTTCAATAATCCAGCACTTTTCTGGTCTCACTATTATTATCAGACCACAGTTCTTAACAAGTTTAACACAGTTTAATAACCCAAAATGTACATTTTGGTTTAATAAAAATTCTTAGTCAACTTTCAAATTAAAGAACTGTGGTCTGATAAGTCCTTTGTAGTAGTAGCAAATTAGTAACTATTAAGATTATTATATAATAAACAGAAAAGAAAGCAAACAATAATATGTTAGTTTGTTTATAGTAAATAAGAGTTAAGTGAGAAATCTACTAATCATTCGTATATGAATACGAATGATTCGTGCATGCAAAAAGAAGAAGAAAAAAAAAGGGTCAACAGGTTGTGCACGAAATCCCGGACTGTCCGGATGATGACACTTTTCGTGCTCATTTCAGTCGGTCTGAATTGTAGGTGCGACGAAAATATGTGATGAAATGGTTCAAGTTTTTACAAAATATTATTATTATTATTTATTGTGAAATTTTGCCGCCCCCTAAAAAGTAATTTTGCCACCCCCACTATGCTACGCCACTGGATATCAATGCTAATACATTCTTTTTATCATTAAATAAAAATATAATATAAAATAAAATACATTATATAGATTTGTTAATGTTTTATTGTATTTTATTTTATTTTTACTTTTTGAAAATGCTGTGAAATTTATATATTGGCTGAATGTTTAAAGCATCTACATACGTAGTACAATCCAAAAGTTCGGGGACTTGGCTTAAAATTCCTTACCTTAAAAAGTTTATATTGCCGATGCACAACCATCTTCAATGTAATCACCTTGGGCAACGATACAGTTTTGCAAGCGCTCGTATAACTTCTGGAAGCACTGCTAGAAGCCATTTTTTGAAACCTCCCGTAAGGCCTCCTGCGATGCTGCTGTCACTTCATCTGATGACACAAAACGGCGTCCCTGCAAATGCTTTCTCATTGATGGAAACAAATAAAAATCACACGAAGCTAAGACCGGTGAATAGGCGAGGTGTGAAAGCACATTAATTTGAGATTTGGCGAGAAACTGTGTGACCATTTGGGACCGATGTGCAGGTGCGTTGTCATGCAGAAGGTACCAGTCTCCACTTTGCCAGATCTGCAACCGTTTACGACGAATGGATTCCCTCAAACGATGTAAAATGTCTACATAATTGAGAGACCAACTCAACATTTTCCTCGTTCCGTGAAGTCGAAGGTCGGCCAGAGCGTTCATCATCTGCGATGGATTCACGGCCCTCTTTAAACCTTTGATTTCACCATGATAGAATCACCATACACCTTTCTTAGCAATTTTAAAGTCTTCATAGATGTTTTACCTAAACGCTGACAAAATTTAATGTTGCAGCACTGTTCTTGAAACTCCATTTTTATTACGTTGCCAAACAAAGGTTGGCAACTGGTTGCCAAATCTCTGAAAAAAAGCAACAGCACTCTAGGTTTAATCACATGGCATGGGCGAAATCAACCTGAACACGTAGGGGTAGTTTGATAGAATCCATTTCATACGCTGTAACTTTAAATACATGCTTTTGTTGTCATACATTACTGCAGTCCCCGAACTTTTGGATCGTACCACGTATANTCCTCTTTCTTTGCTGATCATTCTTTTGTCTTCCATATCACATTTGTTACCGAGAATCATCTTCTCGACATCTTCGGTGGCATGCTGAAAATGCAAATTATGAATAAATTAATATTAAATAATTTAGAAAATTCTGGAAGGAAAGAATCACTCCTGAGTGGGACTTGAATCCACAATTGCTACTTACCGTGCAGATGCATTGCCAGTTATGCTACCTGAACCTTCCTTGCTTTCAAACATATTTAATCCAGCAATTGTTTGACTTTATTATGAATACAAGCTTTCAGATGTTTATATATGTATCTACACATATTTAAATTTGTTGTTCTCTGTTCAAATGTATTATTTTTATAAGTTAAAGCTCTGAGTGATAACACAACATTTTTCAAGACTGTGTATAATTAGTAAGTCAATAACTCCTTAAAGTTTTTAATGTTATAGATTATTAATTTTGAATCTTAAAATTCTGATATTGATTAAATTAATTCAAATTTATTAATTATTAAAAAAAAAAAAAGCACATCTACCTGCAATTTAAATCTGACATATTAAACTATTGCAATTTCTGTTATTCAAATTTCTGCTTAAATATTTCAGGCATATTATTTGAAAATTTTTAATATCAATCCAACCTGTTTTGTTAACTGCTGTTATCATTATTAAAATTTTATCTTAAAAGGATAACAATAAATACAATACCTTATTTAATTTCACTGATCCAAATTATTCTGGAAAAATTTAATCTTAATTTTTTCATTTAACTTACATATTTCAATATCATGTAAAATTCAAAGAATACAATCATGAAAATGCTAAGCAAAAAAGTAATCAATATAAAAGACCTAGGTTGAAACAATATCATTTACATGTAGAAATAATAAAATATGTGTCCTATGAATAATAATAAAACAAAAGAGATCAAAAAAGTTTGGAACACATTGCCTGGGATAAGAATATAACCATAATGATGCAATCTTATTATTGGAATAATATAAGAATGCATATAACTTACTAGCTATCAAAATGGTATAGCAATACATACAAAACTAAAAATTAGAATTTTTAACAAAAGTAAAGATAAAATGAATTTATTATCTTGAATAATTAAATGAATTATTTTTTTAACAATTTTTTAAACAATCTTATTCATTAGTGAAATTTTTTCATAAAAGTTTAGCTTACCCTGTTCTGATTAAGATTCAACGCAGGCAACTGTAATTTCCTAGTGTAAGATTTGGACCAATCAATAGGTAGAATACTTCCAAAATTTCCAGTAAGTGTCCACCACATCCTTAAAAGTAATGCACATTTTATTAATACTTAATAAAAATTTAAAAAAAAAACACACACACACACACTAATATATATGAGCTTCCTACATTTTTCTTTTTTAAATATTAATTATTATGAAATAAAAATCACAAAGAAAAGCATTCATCTAGTAGAAAAAACACAATAAGCACTTATAATAATTCATGTTTATTAAAATATAAAAAAACTAGCTATATATATTTATATATATTAAAGTTCTTTTTGTTTCAATGTAGATTGTATTTGTTTTTGTTACAGAAAGATCTTTAGGAATCTACAGGAATCAACATATGAGATCATCTATCAGTTATGTAACACTATTTTTAAACTTTCAACTATCATCTTAGGATCTGTAATGGTAACACTCCTCTTAACAGCATGTCACACATACCCAGCCTCAAAATTACACACAGGGTTCCTACTCAAATATTTGTTTTAAATTCCCTGACCCACATGTCCCTTACGGTACAGTACATTAACAAAATAAAACATCACTTGACTTACTATGCACATACACTATTGCTTCTCCAACTTTTTGCAGGCTAGTTTTTCTAATTAACAGTTATATACTTTTTATAATCGATGAATTAGTAAAATTAAAATAAGAAAGACAGAATTATGGCATGTCTTCGCTACATAAAACTAAAATGCTTTATTAAATAAAAATAATTTATCCTGTTGTTAACTCATAACTAAAACTTCATGGCTTTGAAAAAAAGCCATTAATTATTAAATTCTGTATAATCCATGTACAAAAGTATAAATTTATTAAATTTGTCCCTTAATAAATTTTCCAAACTTTATAAAATATTAATAAATTGGGAAAAAGTTTCAGAAATCAGTAATTGTTTTGTTATGCGATCAAAATTATTAAAATGAAAAATGACAAATAATAAATAACTTAATATTAATTCAAATGATGATAAAGAACCAAAAATAATACCATTTTTTTTTATCAGTTCATTAACACCTGCCCTCAAATTGAAAGTGTAAATTGTGAGAGATGTTGGATTATTAAGAGTATTAGATTTTTCTCTCAAACTTATAATACTGCATAATTAATACAGCAGTTTTAAAATTTAAAAATAACAATTGATATTGTTGTATGCTTGTATATTTTGTGTGCTATAATTTTTGAGAAATTTTGTATCCTGAAAATATTCTGCATCCCCTTTTCACAAGTTGCATTATACCACAATACTTCTTGCTACCTGCAGACAGCTACACTTAGTCAACCATACTGTCAGCAAACAAAATCAACATGGCAACTAAGAAAACAAATTCCCTGACTTTCCATGTTTTTCTGAACACTAATAAAAATCCCTGACTTTCCTGATTTTCCCTGACTTTCCAGGTGCGTAGGAACCCTGTACATAATGCATATCTTAGATCACCCCTTAATTGTACAAAGGAATAATACACAGCATATTACATTATCTTTATTAATTATGTACAAAGTAGTGACAAATAGTAGTGTTCACTTTGCAACTCTTCAGAACAAAAGTAAATTATTTTGTTACCCAATATCATACATTTTATGGAAATTTGATTTTGATCTACTATTTATGTTGCTGAATAGAGAATACAATTTTCATTCAAACATCTGATACTAATATTTTCAAATATAAAAACATCTTAAATTGGAGAAAATATTATTAAAGCCTGTTTATGATACTGCAAGGATAAAAATGTAACCACTGTCATTTAACAGCCACAATGTGTCTAGCCTGTAGGTGCAGTCTGTTTGCATCAGTGTATAACAGTGAAGTTTAAACATGAATTCATCTTCCTCAATCCATACAAAGCATAAATTAGTGACAAAATTTTTAACTTTGGAAGATTGCATGTATAACAAAATAAATTCTTTGGGGTATTATGTAACCTTATGCATTCTCAAGAAATGTAATTGCAGTAAGACCAGAAAGAAATGTCATTTTCTTGCACTGTGATGATAAAAGATTGCACTGCAGTAATGAAATAGGTGGAGACACTTAACCTGAAATTACAGATTAGTCCACATTCTCCTTATACCTCAGATCTGGTATCGAAGTTCCAATTGTTTCCAAAACTGTGCAGCATTGAAAAACTGCAGCATTGAAAAACTGTGCAGCATTGAAAAGTCAACACTTCATCAGATGTCCATGTTCAATTTGCTGTATGCAAATGAAGAAGGAAAAATCAATTTTTAATGCAAAAAATGGATTGAACATTTGAAAAAGGATGTCATTCTGTCAATGTGTGATTATGTTAAAAAATGAATATGTATGAATAAAAATTAATTTTTAAAAAGCTGCTCACATCATTCTATCTTTCTAAACAAAAATTGTATAAAAAAGATCTTATCAAATCAATCCTGTATTTAATTAAAGTCCTAGTATGTTTCTAGATACAGTAGTCACCACTGGACTTAGACCAGGCCAGGCAACATGTCATCCAATAAATAAGTTTTAAAAAAAAAAGTAGCCTTGATTCATTGCATGAATGTTTTACATAATTTAAAACAAATATACAGTAATTAATCTTTATTTTTGTTAAATATCAATCTTGCAAGTTTAACAAAATTGAGCCAGTCAAACTTGAGTCACAGGCATCAAAAAACAGACTGCTATATTACCCATGTCAATTAACATAGACCAGCCGATAATTTGCATTTAAATAATGTTACAATTGCAGTATTTCTGAAATAACTGATTATTTTAGCCTCACTTTAGCATGAAGTAATTCTGTGAATGGTATAAGGTTGCAAACCTTTACATTTACAAACCTTTGTATTTTGTCTACAATGACCAGCAGAAAAGCTGTTTCAGAAGATTCAAGGAATGCTATCATTGCTAAACAAAGTCATGGCATGTCTGAGAGAGCTATTAGAAAAGACCTTATGCTAAGCAAGACAACAGTGCACCAGATTACTGTTTGTTACACTAATAATGGCCATGTTATACCTAACAAAACTGCTGGACATTAGCGATAAAGTTCAAAAGTTAATGATAGGAGTTTTAAAAGAATTGTAAAAAACAACTGGCATGCCAGAGATATTAAATGTAACTATAATATGGAATGACACATTCTTTCCAGTTGTATCTGTTTCGACAATATGCAGGAGATGCAAGAAATATATTTCCAGTTCTATGCAGCACATGAAAAACCTTTGCTAACAGCAAGCACATCAAAAGAAGAAATGGGTACAGTGAACCAAAAAACATCTTTCCTGGTCTCAACAAAAGTGGCATGAAATTCTGTGGTCTGATAAATCAATTATCAGCAACAGACAAAAGCAAACGTGTCATTCAATCTGCTAGTCAAGCTAATGAGCCATCATTGTTATACTGCTCAGTGAAGTTTCCTGTCGGCTTCATGGTTTGGGGATGTAAGAGTGCCAGTGGTATGGGTCAGTTGACATTTGTTGATGGAACACTTGCTTCAGAGCAATACATTAAAAATTCTACAACAGTATTTACTTCCGTTCTTAGCAAAGCTCTATCCAAATAAAACCTGCATTTTCTAGCAGGATGAGGCCAGTGCCATACAAGCAGAAAAAAAATAGTGGCTTGCAGAAAAGAACATATAAGTTCTTCCATGGCCATCCAACAGCCCAGCTCTTTCACCAATTGAGAATGTATGGAACATTATGAAGAGACATCTGCGAAAAACATGCCCTCGGACAGTTGAAGGACAAAGCTTCCATCTTAACTATCTGGAATTCCATAATGGCAGATGAATGAGAACACCTAGTCAACAACTTACTGAAATGCATGGAAGGTGTTTTAGCCGCAAAGGTGATTCAACAAAATATTAAACACGCAGTGGTCTATGTTCATTGACAGGGATGACACAGTGGTCTATGGTTTTTGATGTCTGACTGAAGTTTGACTAGCTCAATCTTTTTTTACACTCTTGAAACAGTGTTGGCGATTATTTTGTCTTTTGAACACTATATAGTGTAAATACACAAACACTTGGCAATCTTCACCTTAAGTTTATTCAGTTTTCAGTTGTGTATTTACACTATATAGTGTTCAAAAGACAAAAAAAATAGCTCAATCTTGTTAAACTTGCAAGATATCAAGTTATAGAAAGTATATTTAGCAAAAAGTAAAGTATATTTAGCAAAAATAAACATTAATTACTGTATATTTGTTCTAAATTATGTAAAACAATCATGTAATGAATCAAAGCTACTTTTTTTTAAACCTATTTATTGGATGACATGTTAACTGCAGCCTGGTCTAAGTTCAGTGGTGACTACTGTATATGTTGTAACAGTAATTATAATCAATAAAAAAGCAACGGAACAGCTACTCTTGAAATCTGTCATTTTTTAAAATAAGATCACACAAACACACCTTTTGTATTAATAGGGTAATGCTACAAAAGTAAATGTTAAAATAATTGCACCAAAAAAAAATTCATATGGTTGCTTATAGAAAGCATAATTTGACAATAGTAAAAACACTCCAAAAATTCCTTAAAAATTCCAATAATATCTTTAAATCTCTAATGTTTTTGGCCATATTTAACCAACCTTCTTTAGGATAAACTTACAAAATGAACAATAGTTGCATTCAAGTAGAATAAAAGTTTTAAAACATTATAGAATATAAGGTCTGATACTAAAATTGTATATTCTGAAATGTTTTAAAATTTTGATTCTATTTGAATGCAACCATTGTTCACTTTGTAAATTTATCCTAAAGAAGGTTGGTTAAATATAACTGAAAATGTTAGAGATTAATGCAATGTTTAAGATATTTTTGGATTATTTTACTATTCAGCATTGCATTTCTCAGTAGTTGTAAGTTGAGAATATTCAAAGACCATATATTATCAAGCTTATTCTTAAAATCTGAATGCACTGAAGACACTCTTAACTGACTGACTCATATAATTGGTGTTTTACTGTAAAACTCCAATTATCCAAGTAAATTGATAGTGGAGTTCTTTCTGTAATATATGCTCCTGGTCTGCTTAATTTCCTCATGCATACTTTGGATGAACCCATTGTAATTCACTATTCTGTAGTCTCACTAATATTACTATACACTAAACCAGGGGTGGCCAACAGTTTTCCCCCGGGCCAAATTGGAAAGAAAACTTTTTCCACGGGCCAAACCAGAGGCTACCCTAGGAAGATTTCGAGGTGGTGCAAGATCTCATTGTGGTGTCACCCTGTAGAGACTAAATTGTACAGTACATAGAGATTACAGATACATTTTTCACATTATCATGCTTTATGAACATTCTATACTGTACTTACGAGATTTGTAATGGAGGGTTAACTCTAAACGCACAGCGAGTTGTTGACCTTTTTTTTTTCTTTTTAGGCGTCAGAATTTTTCATTGAGCTATTCGGACTTGAGTGGCTAATATTGAAAGATTGATCGCGGACCACATAAATTCATTAGACGGGCCGTATGTTGGCCATGCCTGCACTAGACCCTCCTATAACACGGGTTTATATAAAACAGATTTGTATAACACGGCAGAAAAATTGCAATTGTGTTCATATAATACACTGAAAGAGGCTCATATAACACGGTAAAAGAATGAGACAGATTGTCACAGCTGACTTGTCTCTCGACAGGATTGGTCAAATCTGGACCAATAGTGGACATTGCACAAACCATTGAGTTTAAACGAGCAGCAGACCTACTAAAAAACATTTATTATTTAATGGCCATAAAAATTATATTTATATTAACCTGTCCTGCGTTGTTTCCGAAAATATTTGTGTTGACATCATTGATCTGTGTGGTCGATCCTGAATATTTTCATGTCTGCATCGGAACGTTTTTGATACTAGATGTCGCTATGCATCACAATTTTTATATTAAAATGAACTTTTAAAATATAATTTTTTTTTGTTTTTATATTTTTCAATATATTTATTTTCTTTATGCAACATAAAAAATATAATTTTTAATGACACAGTAAACACAATTATTATTTTTAAAAAAATTGTTAGGCTTAACATTGATGAAAATTCAACATCACAGGCAACAGAAAAAAATTTCAACATTGACTAGGTTAATGATGTCTCCAAAGTTAAGTTATTTTTCTGCAAAAAATTCGCTGATCAGGAAACACGCCGCCGTTCGATGAGCCGCTATGTGACGAAAACAAGCTTAATTAATTAAGCAATGGCGTCTTCAAATGGTGGGCAGTAAGTAATCCTACAATTTTTTTGTTTATAGTATAGTTTATATGGATTATTCCCAAAAAATTATACGTGATTTGGAAATGTTGAGTCAAATTAGTTCAGAATCGATTAATTTTATGGAAGAAAACCTTTCAAACAGTCATAGCCGCTAAACTGCACACATGCCGGGCTGTGATTGGCTCATGTATTTAAGAGACTCGTACAACATAGAATTCATATAACACAGAACGTATTTACTGTGTTATATGGGGGTCTACTGTATGAGTACTGTTCTGGTATTTATGAATTAGGTCTTCAACAATCTTTGCTGTGGAATATGGATACCACTCAATCTTTACACAGTCAAGCTTGCACTAGCAATCTAATATTGCAATGGGTGCAAACCCATTGCAATCTAATAAGCTGTTAATATGTAGTAGTATGGGGTTGTATGATGTTTTAGGAATAAAGATGGAATTATAAGCAGGGTTCCTATGTATTGTAGTGTTGATCTGATCATCATTGAAGGAGAGATGTTCAAAAAGTAGGCTTGCTTGTAGCTTTCCTGTTTTAGTCTTTTCTTGAACCCTAATTAGTTATTATCGATTTCATTTAAGAATCTTGTCAGGTCAAGATTTTTAAAATCATATGATGAAGATGTCATTTATACATTATCTACTATATCTATGTATCTACTATAGACACAGTGCTGAGAGTAGGCCACAAAGAAAAGACAATGACACTGTGATGGTTAAAACTGACAAGTCTGACTGTAACTAATTATTACAGAAGAACATTTCTTCTACAAAATGCAACAGAACACAAAGTGGCTTTCTAAACCACCTACATAACTGTATAATATGATTCTTCAACACTAGTCTGGTCTGATCACTTATTTTATAATTACATCTACAATAAATTACTAATGGAAATAAAACAAAAGAAAGAAGGGAAAAAATTAAATATTTGAGACAATACTTTCTAAAGTACATATCTATCATGTTTTCAAAGGCTACTTTGGAAGTAATGTTATATGCTACTATGAATTGTAGCAATTCTTTTAGAGTATTATGTCAGTGCAAGTTATATGCTACCATAGGTTATCCACAGGAAATAAGAAATTAGATGGTTAAGCTATCAACTTTAGTCCCGTAGAGCCTAAAAAAAATCTCTTTCATTTAGATATTTGATAATTACTGTAGTTCTTTCGGCTCCACTAAAAATTTTCTACTATTCACATTTTTCACCAAATGCTTGCTTTCTGGTGTTTAAAAACAAAACTATTTTATTTGGATTGTTTGAATTATTCTTGTGTATTATCAGCAGTAAAGATGAATAGCAATAGGAAAAGCAAAGTTTTCTGTTGCATTCCAAATTGCAGTTCCAAAGCCAAACAGGAGCTTGATATATGCTTTCATCTATTCCCACGTGGAAGAAAAAGATGATTATTTGAAAATCAGAATTCGGAGAACTCATAAGTGTAATGGACAGAGTGGATTCAACTGTTAAGAATTAGCAAAAAAGCTTCCCAATTGTCCAGCTTTACATGAACAAGCTATGCTGACAATTTTAAAGGTCTTTTCCTTAAAATTTAAAGTGCCAGTAATTTTGTGTGGGACAGTGCTGGATTTAGGCATTTCAAGGCCCTAAGCTGAGACTCCTTAACAACTGTTTACAATTTTAGAAGTCAATCATAAAAGAAAAATTAACATAAACATATTAATTAAATATTTTCTCTCTCTCTCTCTTTCCAACTAATGGTTAATGGACAAACATGGATGTGTGCAGTCTTACAGCTTCTCTTTTCACTTATCTAGCTGTTTTATTTGTTGGTAAGGCCTTTTCCATAATAACTTGTCGAGATATTCCACTTTGGGTCTTCCACGTCCCCTTTTGCCCTCTATCTTTCCTTCCAATAAAACATTAATCCATTCAGAGTGTTGAATGGATTAATGTTGGCTAATCATGTCATTTCTCCTTTTCTCTATCGTTCTAAAAATCTGTCTCTTCTCTATTGACTCTTCCAAAACATTCTCATTCCTCTTTCTGTCCATGACACTCGCATCATTTTTTGCCAGCACCCATCTCAAAGGCCCCACAGTTTTCTTTCCGCCACTGTTCAGAATGTCCATGTCTCCGAACTGTATAATGCTATGCTCCAGATGAAACTCTTAATGAATTGATTCCTAACATTCCTAACAATTAAATACTATACAAAATAAAAAGTAAAGTATATTTAGTTGGTTTCCAAAAAAAATTTTGAGACAAAATTTGACTTCAATTTTGGTTTTTGTAGAAATTTTTGAGGCGTCTTGGAACTCGAGGCTCTAAACAACAGCTTATATAGCTTACTTCTAAGTTCGGCCCTGGTGGAGCTGATGTTTTTTTTAACACAGAGTAAAAATATGTATAGAACAATCTCACTCATTTGTTTTGGTAATATGACATAAAATGATGTGTCCTGCTAGAAATAATTGTTGTAAAACATTTCTCGATAAACAGCTATAAGCAGCATATATCATTATATCAGACAGTGATATATAATTAATTTTATGTTGACTAGTTACAAGCAACCCAGATAAAGTAAAGTAGTCATTTTGTAAAAATGCAGCACCCTATATTATTTCATGAAATAATAATATCAGCCAATTAATTAAACAAATGAATGAAATTATTCAATCTTACTATTTGCTAAAAAAATTAGTCATCAAAACTTCTCATTATTTGTATACCAAACAGAATTTTTTAAGATCATTTTACTTTTTAATACATATATAAATGATATGCTAAAATATGTAAATAGCAAATAATTCTGTAATTTAGGATAACGCATTGTCATGAAAGATTGTTTAAAATATTTTGACAGAATCTAAGCATATTATATTAATTTCATCCAAATAAAAACACATCCAGTCTTAAATAAATATATGAACAATATACTCACAATTGATATTTGTACTTTAATCAAAAATATTGCAAAATCATATATTATTCTCTTTAAAAGTGAAATAAACTGTCAAGTTTAGACTTAGACTACATTGATTTTAAATCAGGACAGTAATTGATACAATTGAATATTTATGGTTTATATTTTATTAAGCTACATTGCCATTTATTATTTATTTACTTTCACTAAGCAGGAACTGTCATTTAAATATTTGAATTTTCCAATAATTTTGTAATGTTTATTTGCTTTGTTTTTCCAGATACATTGCTGTGAAAAATTTTTTAATATTTTATTATTTTTGTTGGAATACATAGAATATATCCATACATGTAGACAAAAAAATATTTTATGAAATGGAATTAAAAATTCTATTATTATGAAATATATTTTTAAAAAAATGCTGTACGAAATTTTAAAAAAATTTCATACAATAAATTCTCGTTTTACGACTGCATCATTTACCCCGTTTCAATTCCCCGTTTTACGATTGATATAAATTTCTTATTATGACTATATAAAATGCCGTATTTTTGTTAACCGTTTTTATGTGGTATTAGAGATAAAACTATTTCAAAGTACTGTACATAACTTCGATTTACGACTCTAAGTGTTACNATATATTTTAACATTGAAAATACCATTTTAAATAATATAAATCTCAAATTTTTTCTTTTTCGACTGAGAATACGAAAATATAGTTTAATCGATTTATTTATATTGATGAGACGGGCATACGGTAAGGCATTAACCTACTGCCATAAGCAATTCACATTGGAATCCAAATCAGAATTCTCATAAATTGTAAGAGTTTGGGTCGCGGCATAATTTTTTGACCTTTGCCGACGTCGGCCGACCCCACTGCGGATCCCAGTGCCCAGAATAGACGAAAGCCGAAAACCAGTCCAGCCATAGACCTCGTAACGTGCCGGAGGCACACAGATATGAAATAAACGTCATAACCTATATCATATCCACTATCAAAAGTACTACATTTTGACAAGCATTAACATAATTTATATAACACTAATTTATTCACAAACTAGATAAATAATTACTCATTTTTCAAGTAAAGTATATTGATAAATATAAAAATAACAAATTCATTTTACTGATGAAACAACTAAATTGAATATTTATAAAATACAATATTATGGCTATTTCATCTGAATCTGAAAAAATAAAATAAAATCTTTTCATATTGAATATTGTAAAAAGTAATTTAGAAAAGAATTACATTTAAGATTTCAGAGTAATTTAGTTAAATAGATCCATAAAGACAGAATTAAATAAACAGAATTTCAACAAGTAAACAAACACAGGGCTAAAGAAGCATTGATTTGTAATAAGATAACATTGTAGTTATTTATTTAAAGAATGGAATAATAGAAGTGGATATACTCACTGACAGTTATTCATAATTTCTTCTTGACTTCGTATCTGAACGGGAGCAAATTTCTCGACCTTCTCGTCATAATTACAAAACGATTTGGTTATTTTTTCATCGAATGTATTAACCAAATCTTCTAACGAAGTAGAGAAAGTCTCTCCGAAATTATCGACTAATGCAGCATTGTCATTCGTTTCCCTACTAAAATTTGCATCGTTGTTTGAATTCTCTACATCTTCCGTACAAGAACAATCACTAAATTCCGTCCATTCTTCGGTCTTCGCTAGTGGAGCCTCAACCTCCAAATCCGCCATTTTGTCTCCACGCATGACGTTTCAAACGTCACTTCGTACGTCACCTGATGGTGGAAAAACTCGTGACGACTGGTTTCGATTTCCTCCCCCAAATAAAATAATAACCAAAAAAGTTTTTCCTCAAATAAAACAATACAATCTATAATAATTTTTTTTAAAATATTTATTTCTATATCTCCACGCTAATTTTTAGTATAAAAATTAATTATTAAAAATTTAAATTAAAAAAGATCAATAAAAAAAAAG